>NC_062224.1:71288188-71537016 GCF_902686445.1 Sciurus carolinensis
GGTTATGGAAGGGTGGTAAGAATGGAGGAAAGAAGGACTGTATAGAGGAAAAAGAGGGGTGGGGGGGTGGGGGGAAGAAAAAAATAATAAATCAAACATCACTGCCCTATGTAAATTTATGATTACATAAATGGTATGCCTTGACTCCATGTACAAATAGAGAAACAACATGTATCCCATTTGTATACAATAATAAAAAAAATTGAAGAAAAAAAGAACTTTAGTGAAGTAATAATATGAGAGCAGAAAATACAACATGAGAGAAAAATTGAAATTTAACACCAAGGAGTTTTCTTGCAGGGTAAAACAAAAGGACAGTGAAATTGAAATAGAAGATACAAGATGAAAACAAACAAATGAGGGTCAAGTACAGATTTGACATCTGACTGTAGAAGTTCTAGTAGAAAGGATCTGAGAAAACAAAATGCAAATAAATTGGAAAAAAATAAAGCAAGCAAATTTCCCCAAATCAAACAACAGTCCATAATGACTTAAAACATAACAGAAACAACTTTCAACCTAGAATTCTATCAATTATGTTTGAGATGAAATTTTTAAATATAAAAATTTTACTGCAAGACTGTTACAGGGTATGGAGAAAGGACAAGAGGTATAAAGAAAATTAAGTAAATGGAGAAAAGGTAAGTAATGGCAGGAAATATAAAAAAGATACAGGAGGAAACATCATAGAACATGTCTTGGTTTAATAAGAAACAATTTCTAAGCCAGGCACTGTGGTGCACACCTGTAATCCCAGCAACTCAGGAGGCTGAGGCAGGAGGATTGCAAGTTCAAAGCCAGCCTCTAACTTAGCGAGGCACTAAGCAACTCAGTTAGACCCTGCCTCTAAATAAAATACAAAATAGGGCTGGGAATGTGGCTCAGTGGTCCAGTGTCCCTGAGTTCTATCCCTGGTACCAAAAAACAACAACAACAAAAAAAGAAACAATTTTTATATATTGAAAAAATGTCAATTCTATTTGTTTACTCAAGAGCTATGACAATATTCCACAAAAACACGAAGATAATGGTTCAAGAGAGCCAAATCCTAATTTACCATACCTGCAGGTCAATGGTTAACACTGAAAATTGATAAATCAAGAGAGATCATTTTACCTACTAGAAGACAAAAGAGTTGAACACTGCCAGTTCCAAATAGGAAAACTGAATAAGTAGAATGGGGATAAGTAGGTCAGGGGTCTTTTTTCTTTTGTCATCATTCTTTGAACATACTTTATGCACATATTTTACTCTAATATAAAGGAAAAGAAAATAACTAGTGCATCAAATGTTTACATTTTTTAGAATTAAATTTTATTTCTACTTGAACACTTAATCATGAAACAACCACATTTCTCTTAATAATTGATGCCCTTTAAAATCATTTATACAAAATACTTACATATAACTAAATACTTAAATATGTGATTTATTATGTGATTTTTTAAATCTACATCATATTTTCCTTTCTGAACATTTTAATAATGTTTCCCACAAGCTAGTGCAGATATTAAGACATATTAAAATGCAGATATGACAGTCAACAGAAATGAATCTATTATTTTATAATGCCAACTCCCTCTGTAAGCTTTGGGAACATTACATACACATTTACAGATTTACGTACAATATTTAGTGTCTATTTGAACCAAAATTATTAGAGATCTATTTTCTGAACTAGTGTCCTTTTCTCTAATTAAATCAAATTAAGAAAGCAATTCGAATTTCCTCACAAGCTATTTCATACTTCGATGCCCTTGAAGTTTACTGAGCTTGAACTAAAAAGCACGTGTAAAATAATTTGGTATTTAATAAACTAAAGAATGTTTATTTGCTATTACCTTTCAAAATGCAACTTAGTGAAGAACACATAAATACAACTACTAATTTATTTGGACTTTATAAATGAAAAACTGTCAAATATAAGGACACTAAGACCTGATACATATAAGAATTTAGTCTCAATATTAAATATATTTCTTTAATATTTTTAACAATATAGAAATTATGTATAATTTGGGAGTACATAAAAATGGAACAACTTAAATGATTGTCTTTTAAAACTATAGTTGGCAAAGTCATACACTGCAGGAGGAAAAAACCCTCATTCAAGTGTGTATATATTTCTTGACTTATCAAATATATGTATATATTTATACTTTTTTCTTCAAATAAGCATTTATCAGAAATTAAGTAAAACAAGTATGTCTCACCATGCCCAATATATAATAACTGCTAGTTAGCAGAAATCTTTTTCAATTGTAATTTTAAAACTAAATAACTAATATGTTATATTCTTAAATGAGTTATATGCAAGTAACTACTTAGAAATACTTGAGAAATGTTCACTTAAGTAGGCTAATCACTCTTATAATGTTACATAGAATAATATTTTACTTAATAAAGTCATTTTTATAAAAACATAAAAGTAATTCAACAATAGGATAAATAAATCAAATAAAAACTAACAAGCAAACATAGTATTAAGTTTGAATGTAAGCAGGCTAAAATATTTTACCAGGATATTAACAGATCTTATAGTCACTAGTCACTTGAAGATTAATATGAATTACTAGAGGAAAAGTCTCTGAATTAAGCTTGATAGGTTATAAGTGTTTTTTAAAAATCTTTCAGAGGTAAATCACAAGGTCCCTTTAATAATAAGAGGCAGAATGTTCTTGACTTTATTCAATTTTAATAAGCAAAATTTGAACAGGTTTTCATTTAAGGAAGAGAAATATGGGTAAGAATTTTTTCATATAGAAAAGTTACATTAATCTGCTTTATCATGAACATAAAATGCTAGACAAATAATTATGAGTTGCAGGTTTCTTTTATGTAAACATTATTTAGCAATGTAGTTTAGGATATTAATGCATAATAAATTATCTGTCTGTTATGTTGGCATATGATTAATTAAGATAGATTATGATATAGGCATTAACCACCATTAGTGATATTTCTAAGACCCCATTAGTTTCCAACAGTTTGGATATTAATGGCAAAGTATTTTAATTAGCTTTGTCTGGTCTTTAACTACATAGTTAAAGTCTACCCAAATTTTCAAAGCTGTTAATGTGATTTAGTGTATATTAATCTTACAGTATTCCATTAAGTTTTTCTCCATCATGGGTGCTACTTAATTAGATTAGAGGAGGAAGAACTTCCTCCTCCAAGAAATCTTATATTGGGAGCCTTATAAACACTGTCATCCTTCTCCAATAAGCACATGGAAGGACCAGTTAAAGATGTGGGAGGGAAATTACCAACAACTACTACTGATGTCTATCTGTTCTTGGTAGATCTGGAGGAGTTAAAAAAGAATCAACACAAAAGGATTGATACTTAGTACAACCTGGAGGTCTTTAGAAACTTTCAAAGAGCAGATAATGCTCAGTCCAACTGCTCTGGAATTTCAACTTACATTTGACTCATTAAAGGCATTTTCCCTTAGAGAGAAAGTCCAGTATCAGGGGTTGAAAAATACAACATTGAGGAGCTGTAGAAGTCAAGCTGTAGGCTGGGCTGTACATAGGTCAAGCAACTCACTTGCTCTGAGACTCATTACATGTAGGGTCTCTGTACCAAGCAAGAGGCAGTGCTAGCTAGAGCTATAATCTTTCATCTCTCCCATCAGTTATTAGTGTTATACAACTTGGAAATAGGGACAGTTGAATTTGGTTAACTTCCAAATTCAACCTGAAAACAGATCTTGATCCAACATCCACAGGCCCTCCACCAGTGGTCATGTTATAGTCTTAGTTAAATGAATTGTATGCAAATCACAGCCAATATGTCTAGTGTTCTTCAAATGAGAAAGAAGGTAAGAGGATAGAATCATGCAGGCCCAGGGAAGAAATGAAGACCCACATGTTGAAAAGCCGTATGAAAATCACGCATGTGAGCAACATTCTTTACAGGAGACTAAAGAAAATGTAATTGTAAAGAGCATATGCAATTTCAACCAACTCCTAAAATCATGGTTTCTCTAAGACCAAATCAAAGACTAAATAGATAAGAGAAGCCCAAAGAAAAAGGTTATTCATGAAAAGTAGGTCAGATGTGTTAGGAAAAAAAAAAAGAGTAAATAAACCAAGATTATAAGGTAGAATTAAAATTTTCTTTAGAGATAATAATTAGCTATTCAAAATTGAAGTAGCAAAGACAGTCCTATTTTAGAGTAAATAAAATAATTTTAAAATGTACTTTCATTTTCTCCCTATCAAAAACAATCAGTCCTAAGCAGTTCCTTTGTAATAGAGAGATGATTACAACCTAATATCTATAAAATTAAGAGAAAAGAATCTGAGCCTAGTATTCTGGGCACACATTAGTTATGACTTACTTATGAAAGCAACAGAAAGACATTCTTAGACATTAAATAAGTGTGAATTAGATTCAGCTATAACTAACAGAAAGTCCAAATTAACATTGACTTAAGCAAAGAAAAAAGTTTATTTCTGTTTTACATTAAAATTCATGGATAGGATGATATTCCACAGTGTAAGGGACTCATCATTTTTCTATATTATTGCTTTATCTTTTGTACCCTACATGGAGTCAAGAATTACATTCTTACTGAAGTTCCTCAATCTCTCTAGCTATCAAATCCCCAATTCCAGACATCCAAAGGAGGAAATGAAAAAAAACAACAAATAACTTTTCTTGAAATGCATTTTTGAAAGGAAGTCTACCATATAACTCTTGATTTAGTACACATGTTGATGAAGGTACCCAAATTATAAAGTCTTTATTGTTCTTTTACCTGGGACCACTTCTCAGATTTCTTTATGTAACTGGAAACCTTGAAGTCATTACAGGCACGTATCACATAGTTCTGTGATATACCTGTTATTCTCTGAGCAGAGTGGGCTTACTAATCGCTTCCTATAGAAGTAATAGACTTCTTACACTTAGTAAATCCACCTATGACACACACTCATATGTGCAGGCTCTCTGCACCACTGTAGAATTCGAGGCTCAGGAAACTAGCACCACAATGCTGAAACTTCTTGTTTATACTGTGAGGAATAAAGGCTCTGACCTAGGAGACTTCCATCTTTTACTGACTGGCATCTATGGAGCTGTTAAACTAATTTATTAATTTGTATAGATTTTTTGTAAAAAGTCTTCTTTTAGCTGTTGGTCACCTTATCAGACTTATTAATATAAGGAAGATTTCAATAAATACTTACCAGGAGGTGGACCCAAGCTTTCATTTATATTCCACTTTGTAGCACTTAATCACAGAGCTACACCTAGTTTTAAAAAGTGGTTGGAAAATGTAGCTTTTATTTTAGTCAGCCATGTACCCAGACATAAATCAGAGGTTCTATGAATACAGAATAGGTGTTGGCAAGTTATATAGACCTGAGGCTCAAATGAGTTTACTTCCTAATTTGGAAATCAAGTTTCATTGGAATATAATCATGCCTTTGATGTATTGCCTATGGTTGCTTCATGCTACAATGGCAGAGCAGAGTAGTGGAATATACACCCTGTGGCCATAAAAACCTAAAATATCTACTATCTTTTCCTTTAAGGAAAATGTTTCTAACTTGTGGCACAGAAGAGGAAAACTGATACTGAGGGTTAATGAACTCTGACTTGATATTCAAGGTCTCAGAAAATGTACTCTTGATACCCCTTTTAAATAAAGCCATATCCCTTGTACCAAAAAATGATTTGTTTTAATATCAATAATATTTATATCAAAATATAGTCTCAAACAATAAGTGAGAATGAAGAGGATTTTGAAAATTAGTAAAATTCAGGAAATTGATAGGGAATATTGTACCCAACATCTGCAGAATATACATTATTTTGATGTTCTTGAAACATTTACCAAAACTAACCAGATTCTGGACCATAAAGTAATACTCAAGAAATTTCAGGGGATAAAAATCACCGAGTATAGTCATTGACCACAGAGGACTTTTAAACTAGTAAGTTAATAAAAATACAAGTAGAAAATCCCCAAACAAAATAAAGTTCAATAATATAGTTTAGTATATATAACATGAGTCAATACAGAAATAAAAAATAGAAAGCATTTTGCAATTTAAGATAAAAACTTGTGGGTTGTCCTAATTCCATGTTGGACAGAGACACTTAGAGACTTATGGGCATACCTAAGAGACAATTATTTAAAATGAATTCTCTAAGTAAAAATATCAAGAATAACAAAATGAGGAGTTTGTTCAGTAGCAGAGCACTTGCCTAGCATGCACACGGACCTTGTTTTGAATTCCAGGACTGTAAAAAAAAAAAAAGAAAAATAAGGAAAGGAATGGAAAGGGAAATAAAGGGAAGGAAAGAAGAGAAAAAAGGGACAGAAAGAAGGGTGGGAAGGAGATAATAAAATAAATTCAAAAACTTAAGGAAGAAAAACCCCTAAAAGAACAGATATTAAAGAAACAGTAAATAATCACTAAATTAAGAAAATCAACAAAGCCAAAATTAGCTTTACAAGGATTGATGCAATTGAAAAATTCTTAGAAAAATTGATAGGAAAACATGGATCAATATTCATGAATGAAAAAGGTAACATAACTACATATACTATAAAATAAATAACAAAAGAAAATCATGAATAATTTCCTTGTCAATAAATTAGAAAATTCATATGCATAGATCAAATTCTGAAAGGAATAAAATACAACAGACACATGGGAAACAGAAATCTGAATTATCCTATGTATATTAAAAGATTGAATCAATAAGAAATCCTACTCTGCAAGGAGTATTCCAAGAACTTGTGAATTCTTCTAAATATTCAAGGAAGAAACAACAATTTATATAAACTTTTTTCAAGATTAGAAAAGAGAGAATACTAACCAAATTATTTTAAGATGTCAGAGCAACCTTGTTACCAAAATCCTGACAAGGACATTTTAAGAGAGGAAAATTAAAAAGCAATCTGTTTAATAAATATAGACATGAAAAATTTAAAATATATTAGCAAATTCAATGCATTAATATGTAAAAATCTATCACATAAGCAAGCTGAGTCTATTCTAGGAATAGAAAGCTGGGTTAATATTTTAAAAAATCAAATCCTATTAGTTCACTACAATAATATATCACAAGTTCATCTCATAGATATAAAAGAGGCATTCAATATTTTAAAAAAATAATCCAGAGAAATAGAAAAGAACCATAAAACATCACACTTAATGGGAAAGAGTAAAAATATTTTACGTGAAAACAGATATGATCAGAAAGGATGATATAAAAATTAATGGAAAACATGACTTGTAAGTAGAAAAAATGTAAGAAATTTTTATTAGTGACTTTAGCAAACTCATTGGACACAAAATTAAAGGTGAGAAAAAATGTTACAAAACAAAGTATATCATTTCTGTATATTTTAAACTGTAAATATATGAATCTAACCCTAAATAATATATAATTACATATATAGCTATAAATATACATGTAATGCACTCACTATCCAGCTTTAACTGATATATTTTCTGCCACTTTCTACATACATACATATTTTCCATGACTAAAAATGGTATATGATTCTAATGAGAAAAATAAATAAATACCTAAATTTATCAAATATGGTCAAATGTCTTCTCAGAGGTATTTTTATATTCATAAATTTTTTATCACTTCCTTTTCATGTCCCAAGATTTCCCCTTTTTCATTCCTGAAAAAAACTTAATGTTTAACTAAAAAAAAAAAAAAAAAAAAAAGAACAAAAAGAACAAACTACATTTAGAAACATTCTGTTACACATTTTCCAATTCAAGGTTTGTGTATTATTTTAATAGATGCCTCATAATAAAAACCATATGATTTAATGAAAAACTTCATCACTTTAATGTAAAAATAAATATCCAATGCAAAGAATCATAAAAATTCAAAGAAAATTTAGTTCAAAAACAAATAGTAGGGGTTGGCTAGCTCACTGGTACAGTGCTTGCTTAAAGCTTAGGAGAAGTCCTGGGCTTGATCCCCAGCCCAAACCAAAAAAAAAAAAAAAAAAGAAAGAAACCCCCAAAACAAAAAAAAACTAGTAACACACTTTCATACTTTTGAATATATATGCATGTCTATATGCATATAAAATATACATTTCTATATATCATATGCATTTCTAAATATGCATGTCTATATATAAATATGTATAAAGCAAAGCTAAATTATTTTTAATATGGTTTTAGCTCTGACATAGTATGATTACCAGTAAATCTTCCAAATTCCTGAAGAGAATTTATGAAATTTTAGAATCTACCTATGCTAGAGAAAGTAGAGGTAATGTGTTAGTTGAGATAATACAGTATATTAATTAACAGGTGAGACTTTGGCAATGATTACTTTTATTTATTCCTAATTTTAAATCTATGAAATGAGAGTAAGTGATGGAATAAGCATTCTAGATTAGTTCAGAGGATTAAAAGTGATATTATATCTAAAACTCTTTCTAAATACATATTAATTTAATGAACACAATTGTAACTGAGATCATTCATCAATAAAAAGAGAAGAGTTGAAATGTGCAGAAATTTGTTGCCTCCAAAGGAAAGAGAACTAGCAAAAACATCTAAAAACCTTTTTCGTATCATTTTAAAGGACATGTCTATAGAAATAAAATATAATATGTTTTATTGAATTGTCTTACAAATTAAGACAGTACTTTGCACACAAAGAGTGCTCTGTAGTTGATACTCTTAACTAACAAAAAAAAATAAGATTTTAGTACACAGAAATTGTTGTCGTGTGCAAAATGACTGGTTCCCTCTAAGACCAAACTTTTAAGTAAATGTAGTTTTATGAATTGAACTCCAGGATTATGCAGCATGATTAAACTGAACGCAGAAAACAGGGAGAAAAATCAATCTATATAACAGACACACACGCATACACACACACACACACACTCACATGCATACACTTTCAATATTAGTGCTTCAAAACGTTTGGCTCAATGAAAAATGCAGACATCTTACAAATCTTATAAATGTAGAGCTAAAAACAAGGTAACACCTATGTACTAATTTCATAGAAACTCTTGGTGGAATTTTAGTTACCTAAACACCAAGTATAATTTTCCTATGTTGTGTTTTACATGCATATGCGTTGTTACTTCCCTTAGCAGGATTGTAACACTATATCAAATTTTATTTTGCTGGTCTTTTATTAGCTTTCTACCACTTGATCAGCTGATATCACTAATAATATATTTTTTAAATAAACTGGGGTTTGCAAGTCCTGTCCTGAGACTGTAATATTTCAAAAAACAGTCTAAGCTTTAGGGAAAAAAAACAATTACAGAAACAGCATTAAAAATGCCAAGCACTGTGCAGAAGCAATTCTGGATCAGTTTTAAAAAGTGATTGATGAAACTCTAATCCAAGCTGAAAGAACAGTTTCATGACAAGCTGTGACCATTCCATACACTTCAAGAGCTGCCATAATTATCCTGGTGTTTCAATTTGTTAGAACTGGTGGGGACAATTTTCCTCAGACTGCAAACATCAAAAACCAGGGTCCCTCAGACTTCAGAAGAGGCTGATGAGAGGCTTTTCTGGTCTCTGTTAACTAAAAGATTAATTATTACTGATGGGAGGCTGTGCTGTAATTGTCACTCTGTCTGTGTGAATTACTTTTAGCATTAGAAGAAAGGTATGGTTGACACTGCACTAGTCAATCAAGCAGCTTCACATTAGAGCACAAAGTTGGTTTTAATATCCAGGGGGTTTTTGATTGATTTTTCTTCCTGTTTTCTGGGTCCATGAGTCACAACTATTTATTTATATTAGAATTTTTAAACTGTCTCTAAAATATTGAGAGATTTTGTTACTGTACTTTGCCTCAAGTCATAGCTTCCTTCTTACTACATATTAGTTAAATAGCGATTTCATATATTTTTCTGATTGCATAATGACATCTTTCAAATAATTTTATAAATCTGCTAAGACTACAAAGATTTAAACCAACCTAGAAAGCTATGTTAATTGTACATATATTTAGAAATATTGCACTTAATCTTCAGGTAAAATTGATATCAAATTGATAGCATGTATTAGTGGACAACATCATTAAAATTACATAAAAACCTTAATTTTAAATCCCCTGGATTGACTATCATTTAATTGTTTTCACTGTTACTTTAAAGGGAAAAAGTACATCCTGTCTGTCTTTTTCGAAAACTTATTTCTTTAATAGGCCTATCATAAATGAACTGGAAGAAGTAATTTAGTGAGTTGTGGAGGAAATAGCCATAGCTGAAGAAATTGGCAGTGTTTTCAATTCTATTACAACACCTGAGCAGAAAAGTTTTAAAGTCAAGAAAAATAAGATTAGAGAAAAGGGCTTGTCTGAGCTTCCAGAGGGAAATTTTCCATGGATTCTGTTAAAATCAAGTTGCTTCAACCCCAGTTTGACAAATACATCACTTAACATCAGCACTGTCCAATAGACACATAATGTAGGCCACAAATAGACTTTTATTTATCTAGTAGCTATATAATGAATAACCAGAAACAGATGAAATTAATAATATGTTAAGAAAGTGTTTTAACCCAACTTATTTAAAATACCAGCATCACATGTCCTTAATACAGAAATACTTAGGATATGCTAACCAAATAGGTCTTCAAGATCCAACATACTTTACATTATAGCATATAATTCAGAGAAGCCACATTTCAAATGTCTGATACCTTCATGGCTATCATATCAGACAACACAGATTTAGAGAATGTGTAGGCTTCTTTCCCAGAAAGCAGTTGCGACTATTTAAGGGACAGAACAATTTCAGAGTTTTGTGAAGTTACTCAATGAAGAGGACAATAAAGAGGACAATGAAGAGTAAAAAAGTGCTTCCATCTTCACAAATGTACACATAGTTTATAAATACACCCCAAATCAGTGTGAAATGGAAGACTTAATAAAACTACACTAAGATTTCATTCCACTCCAGTCAGAATGACAATGATCAAGAATACAAACGACAATCAATGCTGGCGAGGTTGTGGGGAAACGGAACACCTCCACATTGTTGGTGAGATTGCAGACCAGTACAACCACTCTGGAGAGCAGTTTGGAGATTCCTCAGAAAACTATGGATGGAACCACCATATAACCCAGCTCCTACTCCTTGATATTTTACCCAAAGATCTAAAATCAGCATACTACAGTGACACAACCATATCAATATTCATAGCAGCTCAATTCACAATAGATAAATTATGGAATCAACCCAGATGCCTGTCAATGTGTGAAGGGATTAAAAAATTGTGTTGTAGGCTGGAAGCGGCAGTCCGTCGGGAGCCGGGAGCCACTCAGCATGGCTGCAGAGAGGGGTGCACGGCGCGAGGTGCTAAGAGTGCGGCCCCGGGAAGGGGCATCCAAAGCCGGAGCCAGAGCCAGAGCGCCAACTGGAACCGGAACCGGAGAAGCCCTCCATTCTCTGCAACCCAGCTCCCAACCACAATGATGACAGTGATTCTGGCCTTTCTGACAGCAAGGAGAGTGCATTCTCAGGTCTGGAAGTATCTGACAGTGACAGTAGTGAGGACACTGAGGATAAAGAAGATGGAAGCAACTGTGACAAAGACGACGAAGCACAGAGGAGACCTCTAAGGAGCAGGCACAGGCGCAAGACTCTCGCCCAAGGACAGAGATGGTGAGAGTGCCGAGCAGGGACGAGTACACAGAAGACAGCTCTGATGAGGAGGACATCCGGAACACGATGGGTAACGTGCCTCTGGAGTGGTAGGAGGACTTCCCACACATGGGCTGCGACCTGAATGGCAGGCGCATCTACAAGCCCCTACGGACCCGGGATGAACTGAACGATCCTGACTTCTGGCGCACAGTGAAGGACAGGATGACCGGGCAGGACCTGCGGTTGACTGATGAGCAGGTGGCCCTGCTGCAGCGACTACAGCGGGGCCAGTTTGGGGATGTGAGCTTCAACCCTTATGAACCGGCTGTGGACTTCTTCAGCGGGGACATCATGATCCACCCAGTGACCAACCGCCCTGAAGACAAACGTAGCTTCATCCCGTCCCTGGTGGAGAATGAGAAGGTGTCTCGCATGGTGCATGCCATCAAGATGGGCTGGATCCAGCCTCGCAGGTCCCGGGACCCCACCCTCAGATTTTATGACTTTTGGGCACAGGAGGCCCTCAACGCTGTGCTGGGGCGCCACAAGACGCATGTGCCTGCACCCAAGCTGACCCTGCCTGACCATGCGGAGTCATAAAACCCCCCTCCCGAATACCTGCCCAGTGAGGAGGAGCGCTTGGTGTGGGCACAGCAGGAGCGGGAGAGAGGAAGCTCAATTTCCTGCCACCGAAGTTCCCAAGCCTGCGGGCTGTTCCTGCGTATGGGCGCTTTAGCCAGGAGCGCTTTGAGCGCTGTCTTGATCTCTACCTGTGCCCACGGCAGCGCAAGATGAGGGTGAACGTGGATCCTGAAGATCTCATCCCCAAACTGCCTCGGCCCAGGGACCTGCAGCCCTTCCCCACGTGCCATGCCCTGGTCTACAGGGGTCACGGTGACCTTGTCCGATGCCTCAGTGTCTCCCCAGGGGGCCAGTGGCTGGTTTCAGGCCCAGACGATGGCTCGCTGCGGCTCTGGGAGGTGGCCACTGCCCGCTGCATGAGAGTGGTGCCCATGGGTGGCGTGGTGAGGAGTGTTGCCTGGAACCTCCAACCCCAGCGTCTGCCTGGTGGCCACAGCCATGGAAGACGCAGTGCTGCTGCTGAACCCAGTCTTGGGGGACTGGCTGCTGGCAGGCAGCACAGACCAGCTGCTGAGCGCCTTCGCCCTGCCTGAGGAGCCTGCCCTGCAGCCTGCGCGCTGGATGGAGGCCTTGGAGGAGGAGCGCCAGCGGGGCCTGCGGCTGCACATCTGCCATGGAAAGCCCGTGACACAGGTGACCTGGCACGGGTGCAGGGACTACCTGACTGTGGTGCTGGCCACCCCAGGCCACACCCAGGTGCTGATTCACCAGCTGAGCCCGCGTCGCAGCCAGAGCCCCTTCCGCAGTAGCCATGGACAGGTGCAGTGCGTGGCTTTCCACCCCACCTTTCCCTTCCAGATCGTGGCTTCTCAGCGCAGCATCCCAGTCTACCACCTGTTGCGCCAGGAGTTCACCAAAAAAACTGATGCCCAACTGCAAGTGGGTGTCCAGCCTGGCTGTGCACCCTACAGGTGACAACATCATCTGCGGCAGCTATGACAGCAACCTGGCGTGGTTTGACCTGGACCTTTCCACCATGCCCTACAAAGTGCCGAGGCACCACAGGAAGGCTCTGTGGGCTGTGGCTTTCCATCCCCGATACCCACTCTTTGCGTCGGGTTCGGAGGATGGCAGCGTCATTATCTGCCATGGCATGGTGTACGATGACCTGCTGCAGAACCCACTCCTGGTGCCAGTCAAGGTGCTGAAGGAGCATGTGCTGACCCGGAACCTGGGTGTGCTGGATGTGGTCTTCCACCCCACGCAGCCGCGGGTCTTCTCAGGGGCTGATGGCACTGTCTGCCTCTTCACCTAGGCCACTGCCCTGCTGCAGGGTGGGGGCTGACCTTCTCAACAGAGGCTTTCTTACTGTGAAAAAAAAAAAAAAAAACTGTGTCATATATATATATATATATATATATATATATATATATATATATACACACAGTGGAGTTCTACTCAGTCATTAAAAAGAATGATATTATGGCATTTGCCAGTAAATGGATGGAAATGGAGAACATCATGCTAAGTGAAATTAACCAAAGTCAGAAACTCAAAGGTCAAATAATGTTCTCTCTCATATGCAGAAGGTAGAGTAAAATAATGGAAAGAGGGAGGGAAGGATAACATAACATAAAGAGGCCGGTTCCCGGGCCAGCCTTGAGAAAGTTAGACCAACTAGAGGAGCCGTAGGACGGCCAGGGCGGCTGTGTTTTGCCAGCCCCGACGACCATGGTGGTGTTTCACGACAAGGTGGAGATCGAGGACTTCCAATATGACAAGGACTCCAAAACATATTTCTACCCCTGCCCGTGTGAGGATAACTTTTCCACCACCAAGGAAGATTTGGAGAATGGGGAAGACGTGGAAACCTGTCCTAGCTGCTCTCTCATTATAAAAGTGATTTATGACAAAGATCAATTTATGTGTGGAGAAACAGTCCCAGCCCCTTCAACCAACAAAGAATTAGTAAAATGCTGAAGAAACCTTCAGGAATCCACATCCTGAACAGTTAAGAATGAGCCCAGATGGAAATATCAAATGCAGAGAAACTGATTTTTTTTCAAGGGGACAGCTGTTTCGTGGATTGCCATTCTGTTTTCATGTGTATCTTTTCACCAACTGATGAGTTCATCTTCAGATAGAGAAGTGAGCCCCAGACATGTCATACCCAGATTTCATGTTTAGAACATTGAATTGGAAGCATACTTAATTATCCACCTGAATTTAAAGGAAGATAATTTTAAATCAGTGCTTTCTTTCCCTTAGTTATCCTTTTTGTACCTTAAACCTAATTTTGTATCTGATAACAGCATCATCTACCTCAGTCATTAGAAGTTCTTAGTTAAATGAGATTATATTTTTAATCAGTTTCTAAGATGGTTAAAATTAGCCCCTTCTTTGAAATTTGAATCAGCTTTATTATTCTAACTTAAAGAAAATCCATTGCTTTATCAGTACTGCACTCCGGATTCCCTCACCAAGCCAATCTCTCCAGTCTTGCCATTATTAAAATGTTCATGTTCTGTTTAGCATGTCATTTGTGTTACACTTCATGCACAGAGTTCCAGTAAAGAGAAAAGATGGGCTACAGTTTCGCCATCACTACAACTTAGTGAATAAGGAAGAAAAGTTTAAAGTGAAATGGTCAAAGAAGTGGCAATTCCTTATGTTCCTTAAAAATCATGACAAGATTTAAAAAAAAAAAAAAAGGAAGCAAAGTTGTTACTGACAGGAGTTAAACATGCCAACTTAGTAAATGAATGCTTTAATTATTTTACCAGATCACAGCAAATATTTTTGTATCTGGATTTTGGATTATTTTCTGTTAAAGCTAATGAAATTGTAGTTCATAGAGGGGTTAATGCCAAGTCTCTGTGACTGGTGCCAGTGCTTTTAGCCTATCACAGTATTGTGTCACTACTAAAAAGTAAAGCATCTACAGTGGAGAATGAACTTGAAAATGGGAGGCCTGTTCTGAGTAAATACATCCATATGGACACATCTAATAAGCCTCTATAGCATGCAACCCAACCAAACATGCACTCCTACAGAGAGTGTTGCCATGGAGAAGAGAAGTATATGAAGATAGACTACTGGTCTTCCTTTGCTAGAGTGCTGAGAGTAGCAAGAAATTAGAATCAGGAGAAAATTGGAAAATTTCCATTATAAACACAACTTTGCTGCATATATGAAAATGCACTGATAACTGGCAAGTTGTTTTGGGTGGCTCCTGCAATTAGAAAAGCATACTAGAGTATCAGTGTTCTGCACTGATTGGTAAATGAACTACACACTCTTTGGAAGTTTAAATTAAAACAAGTGGACTTTTTTTCTTTAATCCTGCAGCAACATGGCTATATGCAGGCATTAGGTTGAGACGTAAAAAATCAAAATTGTATGCTAGATGTAATTGGTACATTATATGGTGTATTCATGATACAATGAGAAATCTCATTGGCTCTTTGGAACACTGTTAGCCACACTCTTTGAAAAGCAGAGTGACTGCTCAGATGAACAGAGCAGGGTACAGGTTGATTCTGGTGGCAGTGACCTGCAAAGAGAAATGAGCTGTCCCATGCTCATCATAGATGGTGTTAACATATAAACTTTCTCTGCTGCTGATGAACAGATAACCTTGATGTAGGTCTCCTGTGAGCATAGAACAGGAAGAAAAGTTGCCCAAGTTCAAACATCCCAGGAGAAAAGAAATATAAACAGCTTTAGCAGTCAGTGGTTGTTGATATACTGCAATAATAGAATGATTTTGTTTTAAAGCAACTATGTTAAGTTTGAGAAAGAACATATCAGGAATTAATCCTATAGTAAGCAGAAAGTAAAACCAAGGTTTTTCAGGTCTGACTGGAGTTCTGAGTGATGCTTGTGCCTTATTTAGCCCCACAGACATTTGTGGAGCACCTCTGTGAACTGATTTAACCCAGTCTGGTTAGTTCTGGAGTCTGAGGCCATCCAGGCCAGTGGATCCCCCACCTGTATGGGTATAGGACATGGGGTCAGAAGGTTTTAAACTGTCACTTCTCATTTCAGGAGTGGGAGCTTACTGGAACAGAATGGGCAATTAAAACTTTATAAACTGAAAACTGTCTGAATCATGAATTACAGGAAATGGGAACTCCAGTTTTCATCAGTGACTTGATGTTACCACACTTCTGAGTTTGAAAATTAAGTTGGCTGTTTAAAGGATTCTGCATATACATTCAGAAGCATTTTTCTTAGCACCAAACATTTTTATAACTGTACATATTAATTTATTACCAGGATAAATTGTATTGGCATGCTAAATAAAATCTGATAATTTCAAAAAAAAGAAAACATAAAGAACCAATCAAATACAAATTAATAGATGAGCAAAAGGAAGTCTAGTAGAGTAAAGGAAGGGGAAGAGGGGAAGACGTGAAAGAAAGGAAGGAGGGAATGGAGGGGGTGTATCATGAACTGAAATCCATTTCCATGCATGTATGAGTTTGTAGGGATGAACCCACATACTATATACAATCATAAAGCTCTAATAATTTTTTTAAAAAAGGAAAGAAATCAACAAACAAAGAGGGAAAGTGCAGATGACAGAGAACTGTGCACACTGCCAGGACTGAATGGAGCCACACACTGGGCCAGAAACATAGTGCCAAATCCTAGGACAGAGATGTATGATTAAAACAAGACCATTTTCCTTAGCTGTAATCAGAGCTGAGATTCAGCCAGCATGCACCAGAATGGTTAAAAAGGATATTATCACATGAAAATGCTTTCCTTATTTGTTAGTAAATAACTGTTAACTCAGTTACCAACCCTAAATGCCCCTATGTCCAGCAATTGAAGAGTTACTTTCTATTTCAGCGGGGAGCCCAGGATACTATCCATTCTCATTGTTTAGTGCTTGTGTAGTGTATTTAGTAAATATTTTTCAATCACTCATGTCTATACAAAATTAGCTGTTCATAATGACCACAGTTAATTATCTAGCAAATCTAGTTAATTTAGTCATATTGTTGTGTCTTGATCTTTTCATCAAATTGTTTCTTCCTACGATCAGCAAAAAGACTGATAAGTAAAAGACCTAAATTGAGTAGCTCTGAACAGCCATATACAAGTCACATAGAAACTATGGGCCAAGTCTGCCAAGTCATTTGTTATTTGTTATTCAAAAATATTATAAAGATTATTTCTGCTAGGATACTGCAGCTTGTGGAAGATTTTACTTCCACAATTCTCCATATCTACTTTTATCTTTGTTTTAATATTTAAATAGTGAACAATACATGCCAAAATAGCTCTTAGAGTTGATCCATAATATTCAAAATTGTTGATTTATGCATGTTTTACACACAGAGAATTTTTAAACTTGAGTTACAAAATAGCAAAGAATAAATAACTTCTTGAGTGAAGATTTTGCCATTAAAAATGAGAAACATGCAACTTGAGCACTTCTGTCCTTTGTAAAAATATTTAAGAGAATGTGCTCTTTGTCACAAAAAGTGATTTGATTTGAAAAGAGTGGAAATTACCCCAAACTGTTATTCACCCCATTTAAAGATCTTTGCTTGAAAACATATTATGATACAATCAAGAGAGGCCATCTACCACTGGGGAGTGGGGAACCTGTGGCATGAAAATAATTGTTGAAGTTACCTTGTGACTTAGAAGAATAAAATCAAACCAATATTTTTATTCAAGTGAAATAATAGCAATTTTCTCATAAAAATTTGCTTTATAAATTTTCTTTACTTGCAAAATGTGAATTTATTTCTACATTTTAAAAAATAAACACTTCCTAGTTGTAACTTTAAAAAAATCTGTTATTTTATTTTATTTGTTCTGTAAAGGAAATTAGCTTCCAATAAAATAAAATTGGCTATATGTAACTTTTGGGAGCATTTTTGTGTTTGTACTTTATTCTGGAGAGAAGGTCCATTGCTTCAATCAGATTCTCTAAAGTCACATATCCACAAATGTATCAAAATATTAACTTGGTATTTTCATATTATTTTAAAAGAAAACAACAGTTTCCTATATTAAACTGAAAACTCACTGTGCCACTCCACAAATGAAACTTCTCACATCAATTAAGTACAAGAAATGAAGTAGGCAAAAAGATTTCTCACAAAGGGAAATAAAGCCAAACAGTTAAGTGGAAAAAAGTCGTGACTTGGTTTATTTAAGAATGAGTGAAGCTGTGAGTAGACAGGCTTGATGCAGGAGCTCAAGCCCACAAGCAGGCGACATACAATTGGAATTTATTGTTTGTCTTGAATCACTCTAACTCTACTCTCATAGAGGAAATACTATAGCACAAACCATTACTTTGATATGTAAGTTTCAATATGAGAGAGACAATTTTCCAGTTATTTCCCATGTCACGTTTCCTATACCCGGGTATGTGCTCCTACTTGTACAGGAAAGGACTAGTGAGCTCAATGGGGCAAAGGCAGACAAACCTTATTTCAGCACAGCAGACATACTTCCGTGAAGGTATTCTGAAGGTAACTACTCTTCTGACTGCCAGGTTTAAAAAGCAAAATCAAGCATGCTGTCATCTGCAATGAGATCATGACATACATATAATAGTGATGAAAATGATTACCAAAAAATTAGAATGTGTTATAGAATGTGTTATCAGAAGAACAGGTAAAATTTGAAAATGTCTGTCTTTGCTTTGGCTTTCTTGAAACAGTGTTATAAATACTCTACAGCAGAAAAAAGTTTCTTCAAAGTGAACTTTATTTTTAAAATCAATCCTTAAAGCTACCATTGATTATTTCAGTGCTACTAAGCCATAATTTTATATTAATGCAGTGGCTACATTCTGCAATGATTTTCTTCATAGAACATCAAATACTTAACATTTGAAACCCGAAACTCTTCCATTCTCACAAATTCATGCAACTTCAAGTCTTTTTTTATTATTTGCATTTCTATCTATTATAGAACAGTAAGATGAAAAGTTAAATGGAAAATTTTATCTGTAGTGTTTTTGTATAAAAACAAAAGTACATTAGTTATGAACATAGCTCACTTAATATACTTTATAATTTGTTTTATGATATATTTTAGAATTTTTACTATGCCTTGAATTTTAGGTATTACTAACCATGAACATGAAATTTACCTTATTGAGCTAGGTATACATTTTATATGTAGAATTTTGTATTTCCTTAATTATGCTATTAGAACTAGAAAGTATATTAGTCATTTCAGATTAGATGGCTTCCACCCTTTGAACATTATTTATTTATATTAGATATCAAAACTAAGATGACAGATGATTTCTGGATTCAATTAGCACAACAATACACAGTATCTCAAATATCATGGAGTATAGAAAATCTTCAGATTCAAACAGGTATACTTTTAAATTCTAATTGTTTCTTTTTGAAAATAATATTTTAAAAAAATGCTAACTTTTTAAAATTGTTTCTAGGTTTTAACAACATGCATGAGGTTCTACTGAATATATGGAAAAATAAGATAGAAGCTATTTTCTTAATGTAGTACATGCATGACATAAAAATGAAGGAAAAAATGATAAGGTAAATGTTAATTGTTCTTTATTAATGCTATAAATATCAGACTATTGTATGACTTTAGGATGGGGAGCTATATAGAAATTTGGGGAGATATGTTTCCAGTTGTCTAATGGCAAATAGATTCTTTCAAAAACATATTTAGAAAGGATATATAATAAAATAATTAAAGCATTATATAAATGCACAAAATTAGATTTTTAATTACCATAAGAATATGTACTTTTTGGACTTGGATGTCATTTTTACATTAGGATTTGATCTTTCAACTAATAATTCAATTTGCTAGTCATGTATAATTTGGAGGTGGGGGGTGGGTGGATAGAAGATCCTTTCCTAAGGAAGGATTAGGAGAAAACTAGTAGCTGTCCCTGGTATTGAACCAAAGGATTGACTGAAGGGGTGGAAGAAATTTAGAAGAGAACAGTTATCAGGGCGTGGGTTTTGTATTGGGCATGTTAAGTGTGAGCTGCTTCTTGGATAAGCAAAGAAAACAATTGAAAGAGTATTACAGCAACATTCTTTTCCCTCTTTTGCTGCTTACTGGCAAGTTGCATGATTAAATGAAGAAGGTAGGGAAAGCAAGACATTTATAATACAACAGACAAATGACAATACATTGCTAGTTAAATAGCATAATGAGTACCATCTAATTTTCTCTTTAGAATCCATTTATTCTTCAAAGACCTGGATCATCATCAAGGGACCACATTTTCCAGCTGAAAATTACAAAAGATGAAAATTAGATTTTATTAAATATTCCAATTGTTGTGAGCAAATCCTTTGCAAATAGTTCTTGGAGTAGGTTTAATAAGAAAGTAAGGTCAACATTTTTATCCTCATAACAACAATATAAAATATTTTCCCTAGTTTTGTACTTTTATAGTATTTCATAGCTATCCTGAAAGTCAGCATGTATCAAGTAATCACTTTCTGGTCATCTGGCAATATATAGTCGTTAAAATTTTAACATGTAAGCAGATTTAAAATTTTCCCTAATAAAATAGTCCTAATCTTAAAATAGTCACCAAAAAGTAACCTGTATATTAATTCAGACATTATCAATCTCCCACATAAATAATTGAAATTACAAACTGCAACATTCTTAAACTCAGCCTGGCAGTATGACTCTTAGTACCTTAGGATACAAATGCTTAGGTAAAATAATTCCCTGAAGAAAATTGTTAAGACAAATATATTGCATTTGGGCAGAATTCAAAATACTCAGTTAAGGATATTAAAATAAATTAACAATAATTTTAACAATGGAGCACTCTTTCCAAACAAATTCTCAAGCAGGATGCCCAGTATGTGACATAAAAGAATGGAGTTTTGCTTGAGTTCAGTAGGTGCTCTGTATAGGACTCAGGATGCCGAGTGAACCTGAGTGTACATATCGCATCACATAAAGTGATATACAGTGAAAAAGTAAGGCAAAGTTAAGACAAATATGTGACATATCTTTTATTTTTAGGGTCTGTGTCACTACTGGCTTCCTTTTAAATTTTTAAATATAAACCAAAAAAAAAAAAAAAAACACTAAACACAAATGTGGGAATTTACCAAAACTAATTTTCAAAGACCTAATTTTTTCATATTATGATATAAAATCAAATAAGATACAAAAGAATATGAAATGCTATTTACAATTTCAAATCTGACTTGACAGTAAGCATTCACATATTTGCCTTAAGAAGTAATATGTTACATATTTGACATATTTAAATTTTATGTTAAAACATGAACTATACAGCATAGAAAATGAGCTTATGTTAATAAAGGCAAATTCATATTTTAATCTTTTTCTAAATATGTCATTCTAATATTCATACATACACATGAAGTCAACAATGGATAAATTTTAAATGATATAAATAGCATGTGAAATTTAGGTTAAGTAATAAAATTATACTAATATCCCTGTGCAGTGATGCACATCTGTCACCCCAGCAACCCAGAAGGCCAAGGCAGGAAGATTGCAAGTTCAAGGGCTGCCTCAGTATTTTAATGAGGCTGTATCAAAATAAAAAGAACTGGTTCAATCCCTATTATCCCCCAAAATAAAGTGTGCAGTCACTCCACCTATAGAAAATTATACTGATGGTAGCCAGCTGAGGTGGCACATGTCTGTGCCAGCAGCTCAGGCCGAGGCAGGAGGACCATGAGTTCAAAGCCAGTCTCAGCAATTTAGAGAGGCACGAAGCAACTCAGTGAGACCCTATCTCTAAATAAAGTACAAAAAATGGCTGGGGATGTGGCTCAGTAGTTAAGAGTCCCTGAGTTCAATCCCTGGTACACACACACACACACACACACACACACACACACACAAAATTATACTAATAGGTAAAGAAATAAAAAAGATTGTGAATATAATAATGACTAAAATATACTATGTTTATCATGTCAGGTATCCTTCTAAATGATTTGTATGATTCTCTAATTCAGTCATCACAGTAGCACTTTGAAGAAGGTAAAATATTTTCTAATTACCACAAATGAGGAAACTGAGTTACAGAGACTTTAAATAACTTGCTTAATATTATGTGCCTAAATTGGAAAAATATATAATTAAATCATTACCATATAAGAATAAACTTTAATTCAATTTCTACCACCATGAACATAGCAAAAGAAACAAAATTATTTAATTTTTAGAAGAATCTTTTAAGTTTATCTTATGTTAAAAATCATTTCTCTTCTAACACAATCCTATAAAATCAACAAAGAAGTTGTTGCCTAGCAAATATTTCCAACATTTCCAAATATTTCCAACATTTGAGAAAGGAAAAATGTCGGCACTTTAATTTCTGGCATATAGCAAACCAGAGTGGGAAGGAAATTCCTCTTCTGAATAAAAGATTGTAAGAGCAATAGCAATGTAGTTCAGTGGTAGAGTGATAGAGGGCTTGCTTAACATGCGTGAGGCCCTAGTTTTGAAACCCAGCACCACCAAAAAAAAAAAAAAAAAAGGAAAGAAAGAAAATATATTTTAAAATCTTTTAAATTTTGTTTTCCTCAAAATTGTATCATAAACAAGAAAATGACATTTCTTGGAAGAAAACTGAAAAGAAGCTGCTATTCCAGTGAGGGTCACAGTTAGCAATTTTGCCATGGTACTTACCCATGTATAGAGTTCTAGAATCTGGGTATAATCTGCCACATGCTCAAGAAGCAGACATCTAGAGCTGAAGCAGAGTGGGAGGTTAAACCGGAGAACTCTGCATAAAACCAGAACTCCTGAAATATAACACTCTCATGGTTTAACTAGAAAAAGACAGTAGTAGGAAGACTTTCAGTGTATGTACCTTTCTTATCCTTGGTTCTGGACTGAGTATAAAGAAGAAAAATTGTTGTCCCTAAAATTTCCTAACCCATGATCTTATACTCAGAGAAGTCCACATCTGGATATGTACTACCAGCGCAAAATTTTCAAGTCCAATTTAGTTTTTTGTGGTCCCTGGTGGACAGTGCCAACAAGTCCTCAGCAGGAAAACAAAACTTTCTCTGAAGAAATGCATTTTAAAGCAGGCTTCAAAGAATTCCCATACATAAAATTTCAAGGAACAAAATGTTAAAATCAAAATATTAACACAAAAAATGTTTAAAAAATTCTTTAATTCAACATCATCCTTGAAACTCTAGCCAGAGCAATTAGACAGGTGAAATAAATTAAAGGGATACAAATAGGAAAATAAGAACTCGAACTATCACTATTTGCCAATGACATGATTCTATATTTAGAAGAGCCAAAAAATTCTACCAGAAAACTCCCAAAACTCATAAGTGAATTCAGCAAAGTAGCAGGTTATAAAATTAATAGCCATATATCAAATGTGTTCCTATACATCACTGACAAATCTACTGAAATTAGAAATAGAAATTAGGAAAACTACCTAATGTCCTTGTCAGGATTTTGGTAACAAGGTTACTGTGACATCTTAAAATAATTTGGTTAGTATTCTCTCTATTCTAATCTTGAAAAGAGTTTATATAAATTGTTATTTCTTCCTTGAATATTTAGAAGAATTCACAAGTTCTTGGAATACTCCTTGTAGAGTAGGTTTTTGTTTATTGATTCAACTCTTTAATATATATAGGATAATTCAGATTTCTGTTTCTCATGTGTCTGTTGTATTTTATTCCCTTCAGAATTTGATCTATGCATATAAATTTTCTAATTTATTGACAAGGAAATTATTCATGATTTTCTTTTGTTATATATTTTATAGTATATGTAGTTATGTTACCTTTTTCATTCATGAATATCGATCAATGTTTTCCTATCAATTTTTCTAAGGATTTTTCAATTCCATCAATCCTTGTAAAGCTAATTTTGGCTTTGTTGATTTTCTTATTTTTTTTATTAAATAAATTTATTTGTTAAAATAATTTAACTCCAAATACAACTGTTGAATCTGCATTGGGTTATAACTACAATTCATGTTTTCATTGAAATGTCAAGGTTTAACAACTGACATTGTTACAAAACAATAAACTGTTGTTCAATTTTAAATGGTCAGTTGTATTAGAGTTGAACAATTAACTGTGAACTATATCTCTGGGAAACTCCAAATCAATAATGACAAGTCTGTTTTCAAAACCTACTGCAGTCATTCTTGAAACCCTGATCAAGATTTAATAGATGCACAATGACAAGTTAAAAAAAGAACAAAGAAAAAGACCCCCATAGTCTTTAACATCTGATTGACTAAAGAGACAATTAAAGCTTAATCAGTGCTAACACAGGACTACTGATAAGGACCAAACTGAAAAACAAATAAAAACCCACAGCAACAAACAAAACAAAACACTTTCACATTCAGATACTGACGACATTCACACTGGAAAATCCACCCTTGGAAACAAATTCCAGACATCCTTAGGCAACATTTTTTATACAAAAAAAATTGGGCTGGGGAGATAGCTCAGTTGGTAAAGTGCTTGCCTTGTAAGCACTAAGGCCACGGGTTCGATTCCCAACACCAAAAAAAAAAAAAAAAACCAAAAAAATTATATATGTGTATATATATAATTACTGATATATATATATTAGTTTTACCACAGAAAAATGATGGCAACCGCAGAAGTTCAGTCCTAATCTGCAAACCAAAGGAGAAAATCATCAAAGCACCTTTCAATAGTCGAAGGGAAGATTTCATGTAATACTTCTGATCAGATGCTGGCTTGTTTTGTGTCAGCTGAACAAAATGAAAGGCATCAGTTACCATTATTATCACAGCTTAAAGGAACCCAAAAGTTGCAACATTAAAAGAAAAGGAATTTAAGAAAAAAAGCTGCCTTTGCCTCAAAGTCAAAAACAAAACAAAAGAAAACTTTATCCCAAGAACTAAAGAAAAAGTGGGTCTTTGGATCAAACCATAATATTTTTAAGGCATGTTAGAAAAACTTCCACTTAAGTAGTTGCTAGTCTAATCAGGGCATAAAATAAATAGTGACCCAAAGTCACTAATTTTCCTCTGAAGCCACTATTATTATTTTCATGTGCCAACAAGTGTTTCTTCTGTTCTTGAGCTTTTCATTCCCATCTCAGTGAACACACTCACTCAAGCCGAGCCAGATTCATGCCAGATGGAGGCTGATGGGGTACCACTGGGGCTCCCTCTCAGGGACGTTGTGATGCTTGGTCACTACCAGGGAGGGTCGCGTGGAAACACTGGCCAGGGAGCTGGATCGGCTTTCCATGACTCAGTGATTTCAGTGATCCGCACAGTAAAAGCCCACCTGTCTGACAAACCCTTCTCAGGAAACCCTGAATTTTCATCTTTCCACCTTACATTTTGCCAGATGGCTCATTTTCTCACCAATTTTTCACATCTGCACAGCAATCCATGACAGCAAATGTGCAATCTGTAGAGTTGATTCTAATATGCAATCTTAGGTATCACAAATTGCTGTGAATTATGGAATTCTAAGAAAACGATCATTCTGAGAAGTTAGGGGCTTCAAAACTCAACCAACTCATTAATAAATATTTCTACCTCAGTAGATAAGCCATACTTTTTGGATCTTTGATTTCTCTATGTGTTTGAGTTAAATCAATTTTTACACAGTGAAATTTATTTCGAGAAAATTGATTAAAACTTCTTGCCCTATAAACAAGGTGCTTCATAATTGAAGGTTATAAAAAATTATACTGAACAATGTAAATATTCACAGTTCAAAGATTCTCTAACAACCATGGCCTGGTTTTATCCACATTATTTCTTCAGTTTTCTCATCTATGAAAAATACTGTCAACCTTTATTTCTAACCTGTAAACTTAATGCCAGTTACTAAACACTTGGGGGTTACCCACAATTTCAATGATGTATAAAATCATTTCAAAGAAAAAAATGTCTTCAATACACTATCTTCTGCAGTATAGATTCTCAGTATAGGCAATTATCTCCGACTTGTGCCAAAGTCTTAGGAACGATAAACACACATGCACACACCAACACACACTCTTCCCTCAGTTACACACATAAGACCAGAGGTTACTTGCACAAGACTGTGAAACCAAGAAAATGTGGGGTGGCAAGTGTATTGCAGGCTCAGTGACATTGCACTTCTGAAGGCCAAATTCATCTCCAGAGGGTGGCTCGAGGCCATCTCTTCAGCATTCCTGACTCCGAAGGGAGGTGAAAACCCTTCTACACTTGATTGTAAAACTTGGGAATAGGTTTTTCCTGTGCCATTACTCATGCAGATGATAAATAATTCACGGCTATGAAAACCAAAAATTCAGAGCTGGAGCACCTTTTCAAAACAAAATATTCACTCTAGCTTTTATTTCCCACTTCAGTAATCAGGGCAAAACTGTTATAAGAAAACATTTATAGAATTCTCCAGGCAAATTAAAGATAAAAGGCTTTTTTGTCCCTAACCTTCCACTCTATAATTTATGTTCTACTTTTAAGCCCAAATTACTTCACATGGTTATTCAATTTTTTAAATGCCTGCAATAAAGTTCTGCTACAGCAAACTGGATTTCCAGAGCACGTTAGCCAAGGTCATGTCATAACCAGAACCCTTAAAGGCAAGGAACAACTGCTGCTTTAACAAATGTAGAAATGCTAGACATCTGTGCTGTCCTGTGCGGGTTCTGCGAACGGGGACATGTGGATGCAACATGGCTTCATTTTCCTCCCTCTCTCCATCTCAGCTGCCTCTCTCTTGTTCAGGAGATTAAGACCAGCCCTGCTCGGGTCATGGAGGGTGAGTTGAAGCTTTCATTCTGATCCAACCCTTGTGACAGCCTCCATTTCCATGGTCAAGCAGGGGACTGAACAGATTCTAGAGTCAGGCTGGATTTCCACACAACCTTGTTCTGACTTTTGTTCTATCAAGGATTGATGCACGAAGTAGTTCCATGTCACAAATTAGGGCAACATCTACAATTAAGCATCAATTTTGAAAGACAGAAAAGTGTCAGCTGAGCAAAGGTTTCCTGCAGTGCTGTGGGCAGGCCAGCTATTCTTACTTGATGGAATACACTGGTTAGAAACTCCCAATTCCTGAAATTCAGTACTCTCATAGGAAAATATTTCTTCTTTACTTAATTTTTTTTAAAGAAGACAAAATATTGTAATTGTTAGTGGTCATAGGACTTCTACTGGTTTATCCCTCATAATTATTTAAAATTTATACAACAGGTGCTTCTGTCAACTCGGCGACAAGGCCATCATCGCTTTCAAATGAAACCACCCTGTAGAAGGATGGGCTATGCCTTCACGATGCAGATGCACAAAAGGGACTGAGGACAATGGCAAAAACTGTAGGAAATGAACCCAAATGTGTTCAGAGACATCGACTGCCGATCACTGCTCATCTGTGAATAAGAGCTGCAGTGCACTGGAGATTCATGCCACGCATCCTGCCAGGTCTGCAAGGGAGCAGAGGAGGCTTCTAGCGCCTACGATGCAGGGCAAAGTCTGTCCAGGACGGTCAGAGTCGGATGCTATTGTATGTGACAGGCAGAACAGCGCGATCATCTTTGTCAGGCTGAGCAGCATAGCTCATCTGCCTCACGATTTCTGCAAAGAGTTCGTCTTTGCAGAAGTCTCCATAAAGGGGCAGCCCCACTCTTCTGCAAGGGCTCGGCCTTCATTGGAGGACACTTCTCGCTCACTCTCCAGGTCCACTTTGTTCCCAAACAAGATGACTGGCACTTTCTCATACCACTTCACTGGGATGATCTGGTCCCGCATGGGCTTGACGTCCTGGAAGCTCTGCTGGTTGACCAGGCCATACACAAGGATGAAGCCCTGGCCGTTTTTGATGTACAGGTCCCACATGGACGCGAACTGCTCGGTGCCCGCGGTGTCCAGGAGCGCCAGCACCTATGGCGACGAGTCCACCTCGATCTCCTTGCGGTAGAAGTCCTCGATGGATCGTGGGGTCGTATTTCTCCATGAAGGTACCGGTCATGAACTGTAGGGTCAGGGAGGATTTGCCTACCCCGCAGGAGTCCGGCACCCAACTTTGTACTCCCGCATCGTCCCTCCGCGGCTGCCGCCTCCGCCCGCGACATAGACCTCCACCTGCCGCGCTGCGCCCCGGACCCTGCACCGCGGCTGCCCCGCCGCCTTCCGCGGCGCCCCCACCTCACGGCCCCGGCGGACCCCGGGCCCTGGCGGCGGGCCGGCAACTGAGAGAGCAGCGGCCCCGGGCATGGGCAGAGCCGGGCGGCGAAGCGACCCCGCGGGCGCCAGCAGAGACTGAGAGCTGATTTTCTTGATTTAGTGATTATTTACTATTTCTTTCATATCTGTTCGTTTGGGGTTTTTTTCTTCCTTAAGTTTTTTGAGTTTATTTTATTGTCTCCTTGCCACCCTTCTTTCTGTCCCTCTTTTCTCTTCTTTCCTTCCCTTTCCTTATCTTTCTTTTTTTGCAGTCCTGGAAATTAAAGCCAGGTCCTTGTGCATGCTAGGCAAGTGCTCTGCTACTGAACAAACCCCTCATTTTGTTATTCTTGATATTTATACTTAGATACTTCATTTTAAATAATTGTCTCTTACCTATGCCCATAAGTCTCTTAAGTTGCTCTGTTCAACATGGAATTAGGACATCTCACAAGTGTTTATCTTAAATTTCAAAATGCTTTCTATTTTTTATTTCTGTATTGAATCATGTTATATATACTAAACTATATTATTGAACTTTATTTTGTTTGGGGATTTTCTACTTGTATTTTTATTAACTTACTAGTTCAAAAGTCCTCTGTGGTCAATGACTATACTGGTGATTTTTATCCCCTGAAATTTCTTGAGTATTACTTTATGGTCCAGAATCTGGTTAGTTTTGGTAAATGTTTCAAGAACATCAAAATAATGTATATTCTGCAGATGTTGGGTACAATATTCCCTATCAATTTCTTGAATTTTACTAATTGTCAAAATCCTCTTCATTCTCACTTATTGTTTGAGACTATATTATTGATATAAATATTATTGATATTAATACAAATCATTTTTTGGTGCATGGGATATGGCTTTATTTTAAAAGGGCATCAAGAGTACATTTTCTGAGACCTTGAATATTGATGACAGAGTTCATTAACCGTTGGTATCAGTTTTCCTCTTCTGTGCCACAGTTAGAAACATTTTCCTTAAAGGAAAAGATAGTAGATATTTTAGGTTTTTATGGCCACAGGGTGTATATTCCACTACTCTGCTCCACCAATGTATCATGAAGCAACCATAGGCAATACATCAAAGGCATGATTATATTCCAATGAAACTTGATTTCCAAATTAGGAAGTAAACTCATTTGAGCCTCAGGTCTATATAACTTGCCAACACCTATTCTGTATTCATAGAACCTCTGATTTATGTCTGGGTGCATGGTTGCCTAAAATAAAAGCTGCATTTTCCAACCACTTTTTAAAACTAGGTGTAGCTCTGTGATTAAGTGCTACAAAGTGGAATATAAGTGAAAGCGTGGGTCTGCCTCCCTGTATGTATTGGAATCTTCCTTATATTAATAAGTCTGATAGGGTGACCAACACCTAAAAGCAGGACTTTTTACAAAAAAATCTATACAAGTTAGTAAATTAGATTAACAGCTCCATAGATGCCAGTCAGTAAAAGATGGAAGTCTCCTAGGTCAGAGCCTTTATTCCTCACAGTATAAACAAGAAGTTTCAGCATTGTGGTGCTAGTTTCCTGAGCCTCGAATTCTACAGTGGTGCAGAGAGCCTGCACATATGAGTGTGTGTCATAGGTGGATTTACGAAGTGTAAGAAGTCTTTTACTTTAATAGGAAACAATTAGCAAGCCCACTCTGCCCAGAGGGTAACTGTTATATCACAGGACTATTTGAAATATGCCATGTAATGACTTCAAGATTTCCAGTTGCATAAAGAAGTTTGAGACTTTGTCCCAGGTAAAAGAATGATAAAGACTTTATGATTTGGGTACCTTCATCGACTTGTATACTAAATCAAGAGTTATATGGTAGACTTTCTTTCAAAAATGCATTTAAAGAAAAGTATTTGTTGTTTTTTTTTTTTTTTTTTTTTCATTTCCTCCTTCAGATGTCTGCAATTGGGGATTTGATAGCTAGAGAGATTGATGGACTTCAGTCAATGCAATTCTTGAATCCATGTTAGGGTACAAAAGATAAAGCAATAATATAGAAAAATGATGAGTCCCTTACACTGTGGAATATCATCCTCTCCAAGAACTTTAATGTAAAAGAGAAATAAACTTTTTCTTTGCTTAAGTCAATGTTAATTTGGACTTTCTGTCAGTCATACCTGAATCTAATTCACATTTATTTAATGTCTAAGAATGTCTGTCTGTTACTTTCATAAGTAAGTGATAACTAATGTGCACATAAAATACTAGGCTCAGATTCTTTTCTCTTAATTTTATAGATATTAGGTTGTAATCATCTCTCTATTACAAAGGAACTACTCAGGACTGATTGTTTTTGATAGGGAGAGAATGGAAGTACATTTTTAAATTATCTTATTTATTCTAAAATAGGACTGTCTTTGCTAATTCAGTTTTGAATAGCTGATTATCTCTAAAGAAAAATTTAAATCTACCTTATAATCTTAGTTTATTTACTCTTTTTCTTTCTAACACATCTGACCTACTTTTCATGAATAACCTTTTTCTTTGAACTTATCTATTTAGTCTTTGATTTGGTATTAGAGAAACCATGATTTTAGGAGTTGGTTGAAATTGCATATGCTCTTTACAATTACATTTTCTTTAGTCTCCTGTAAAGAATGATGCTCCCATGTGTGCTTTTCATATGGCTTTTCAACATGTGGGTATGCGTTTCTTCCCCGGGCCTGCATGATTCTATCCTCTTATCTTCTCTCTCATTTGAAGAACACTAGACATATTGGCTGTGATTTGCATACAATTCATTTAACTAAGACTATAACATGACCACTGGTGGAGGGCCTGTGGATGTTGGATCAAGATCTGTTTTCAGGTTCAATTTGGAAGGTAACCAAATTCAACTGTCCCTATTTCCAAGTTGTATAACACTAATAATTGATGGGAGAGATGAAAGATTATAGCTCTAACTAGCACTGCCTCTTGCTTGGCACAGAGACCCTACATGTAATGAGTCTCGGAGCAAGTGAGTTGCTTGACCTATGTACAGCCCAGCCTACAGCTTGACTTCTACAGCTCCTCAATGTTGTATTTTTCAACTCCTGATACTGGACTTTCTCTCTAAGGGATAGAAACAAATAATGACCAAAAAAGATGTTGACTTTAATGCCTTTAATGAGTCAAATGTAAGGTGAAATTCCAGAGCAGTTGGACTGAGCATTATCTGCTCTTTGAAAGTTTCTAAAGACCTCCTGGTTGTACTGTCTCAGCATCAATCCTTTTGTGATGATTCTTTTTTAACTCCTCCAGATCTACCCAAGAACACACAGACATCAGTAGTAGTTGTTGGTAATTTCCCTCCCACATCTTCAGCTGGTCCTTCCATGTGCTTATTGGAGAAGGATAACAGTGTTTATAGGGCTCCCAATGTAAGATTTCTTGGAGGAGGAAGTTCTTCCTCCTCTAGGCTAATTAACTAGCACCCATGATGGAGAAAAACTTAATGGAATACTGTGAGATTAATATACACTAAATCACATTAACACCTTTGAAAATTTGGGTAGACCCTAACTATGTAGTTGAAGAACAGACAAAGCTAATTAAAATACTTTGCCATTAATATCCAAACTCTTGGAAACTAATGGGGTCTTAGAAATATCACTAATGGTGGTTAATGCCTATATCATAATCTATCTTAGTTAATGATATGCCAACACAAGAGATAGGTCAATTATTATTCATTAATATCCTAAACTACATTGCTGAATAATGTTTACATAAAAGAAACCTGCAACTCATAATTATTTGTCTAGCATATTATGTTCATGATAAAGCAGATTAATGTAACTTTTCAATATGAAATAATTCTTACCCATATTTCCCTTTCTTAAGTGAATACCTGTTCAATTTTGCTTATTAAAATTGAATAAAGCCCTCCTATCAGAATGGCAGTCATCAAGACTACAGAAAATAAAAAGTGCTGGAGAGGTGTGGAGAAAAAGGAGCACGATGCTGTTGGTGGGACTGAACTAAGATGACTAGGAATGGAACCCCCATATGACCCAGCTACAACACTCCTGGGGATTTATTCTAAAGAAGTCAAGTCAGCACAGCATAGCAATATATTCATACCCATGTTTATAGCAGCACAATTCACAATAGTCAAACTATGGAGTCAGCCTAGGTATCCATCATGGATGAATGGATAAAATGTGGTGTATATACACAATGGAGTTTTATTCAGCCATACAGAAAAATAAACTATGCCATTTGCAAGGAAATGGATAGAACTTGACAACATTATGTTAAGCAAAATAAACCAACCCAGAAAGTCAAGGGTCATATGTTTTGTCTCATATGTGGAAATTCAAGAGAAAAAAAGAAAAAGAAAGTTGAAGGGGAATCTTATGAAAGTAGAAGGGAGCCGGACACTGTGGTGCACACCTGTAATCCCAGCAGCTCTGGAGGATGAGGCAGGAGAATTGTGAGTTAAAAAACTTTTTGCATCTGTGTTCATAAACAATACTGCTCTGGAGTTTTACTTACTGCAGTGTTTTTGTTTTAAATATCAAGGCAATATTAACCTCATAGGATGAACTGCAAAGTATTTCTTTCTCCTTTATTTTCCAGATGAATTTGTGAAGTTTGGGTGTTAATTCTTTAAAAGTTTGATAAAATTCACCAGTGAGATCATCTTGACCTGGATTTTTTTAATGGAAAAAATTTAAATTACTAATCTAACTTATTAATATACCAAATAAATTTATTGTTATAAGGCTAAAAAAATTGAATAAAGTCAAGAACATTCTGCCTCTTATTATTAAAGGGACATTGTGATTTACCTCTGAAAGATTTTTTAAAAACACTTATAACCTATCAGGCTTGATTCAGAGACTCTTCCTGTCAGTAATTCATATTAATCTTCAAGTGACTAGTGACTCTAAGACCTGTTAATATCCCAATAAAATATTTTATCTTCTTTACATCCAAACCTAATGCTATGTTTGCTTGTTACTATTTATTTGATTTATTTATCCTTATATTGAATTACTTTTTGTTTTCATAAAAATGTCTTTAATAAGTAAAATATTATTCTATGTAACATTGTAAGAGTGATTAGCCTACTTAACAAGTGAACATTTCTCAAGTGTTTCTAAGTAGTTATTTGCATATAACTCATTTAACTAAGAATATAATATATTAGTTATTTAGTTTTAAAATTACAATTGAAAAAGATTTCTGCTAACTAGCAGTTATTATATATTGGGCATGGTGAGACATACTTGTTTTACTTAATTTCTGATACATGCTTATTTGAAGAAAAAAGTATAAATATATACATATATTTGATAAGTCAAGAAATATATACACAGCTGAATGAAGGTTTTTTTCTCCTGCAGTGTATGACTATGCCAACTACAGTTTTAAAAGAAAATAATCATTTAAGTTGTTCCATTTTTACATACTCCCAAATTTTACATAATTTCTATATTGTTAAAAATATTAAAAAAATATATTGAATATTGAGACTACATTCTTATATGTATCAGATATTAGTGTCCTTATATTTGACAGTTTTTCATTTATAAAGTCCAAATAAATTAGTAGTTATATTTATGTGTTCTTCACTAAGTTGCACTTTGAAAGGTAATAGCAAATAAACATTCCTTAGTTTATGAAATACCAAAGTATTTTACCTACATGTGTTTTTTAGTTCAAGCTTAATAAAGTTCAAGGGCATCCAAGTGTGAAATAGCTTGTGAGGAAATTCTCATTGCTTTCTTAATTTGATTTAGTTAGAGAAAAAGACACTAATTCAGACAATAGATCTCTAATACTTTTGGTTCAAATGTAGACACTAAATATTGTATGTAGACCTGTAAATGTGTATGTAATGTTCCCAAAGCTTACAGAGGGAGTCGGCATTATAAAATAATAGATTCATTTCTGTTGACCATCTTATCTGCATTTTAATATGTTTTAATATTTGCACTAGCTTGTGGGAAACATTATTAAAATGTTCAGAAAGGAAAATATGATGTAGATAAAAAAATTACATAATAAATCACATATTGAAGTATTTAGATATATGTAAGTATTTTGTATAAATGATTTTAAAAGGGCATCAATTATTAAGAGGAATGTGGTTGTTTCATGATTAAGTGTTCAAGTAGAAATGAAATTTAATTCTAGGAATGGTAAAAATTTGATGCACTATTTTCTTTTTCTTTATATTAAAGTAAAAATGTGCATAAAATATGGTCAAAGAATGAGAACAAAAGATAAAAGACCCTGACCCACTTATCCCCATTCTACTTATTCAGTCCTCCTTTTCAGAAACTGCCATGTTCAACTCTCTTGTCTTCTAGTAGGGGAAATGCTCCCTCTTGATTTATCAATTTTCAGTGTTAGCCATTGACCTTCAGCTATGGTAAATTAGGATTAGGCTCTCTTAAACCATTATCTCTGTGTTTTCATGGAATATAGTCATAGCTCTTGAGTAAACAAATAGAATTGATGTTTTTTCAATATATAAAAATTGTTTCTTTTTTTTGTTGTTTTTTGGTTCCAGGGATTGAACTCAGGGACACTGGACCACTGAACCACATTCCCAGCCCTATTTTGTATTTTATTTAGAGACAGGGTCTAACTGAGTTGCTTAGTGCCTCGCTAAGTTGGAGGCTAGCTTTGAACTTGCAATCCTCCTGCCTCAGCCTCCTGAGGTGCTGGGATTACAGGTGTACACCACAGTGCCTTGCTTAGAAATTGTTTCTTATTAAACCAAGACACGTTCTATGATGTTTCCTCCTGTATCTTTTCTATATTTCCTGCCATTACTTATCTTTTTCTCCATTTGCTTAATTTTCTTTATACCTCTTTTCCTTTCTCCATACCCCCATAACAGTCTTGCAGTACAATTTTTATGTTTAAAAATTTCATCACACATAATTGATAGAATTTTAGGTTGAAAGTTGTTTTTGTTATGTTTTAAGCCATTATGGACTGTTGTTTGATTTGGGGAAATTTGCCTGATTTATTTTTTTTCCAATTTATTTGCATTTTGTTTTCTCAGATCCTTGCTACTAGAACTTCTACAGTCAGATGTCAAATCTGTACTTGACCCTCATTTGTTTGTTTTCATTTTGTATCTTCTATTTCTATTTCATTGTCCTTTTGTTTTACCTTGCAAGAAAACTCCTTGATGTTAAATTTCAATTTTTCTCTCATGTTGTATTTTCTGCTCTCATATTATTACTTCACTAAAGTTCTTTTTATTCTCTTATTTTCTCAAATTGTAGCCCATAATTATTTGATGGATGCAATATCCTTTCCATATCTTCTTAGAATGGGTGTCATGGATTTTTAGTGAAACTTTGTTCTGCTTCATGCATACTGTCAAATTATCTAAATTGTTTCTTTTATCTTTCTTTCTTTTTCTTTTTTGAACTTCAGAATTTATTTAAACAAGGAACCTGTAGATTTGAACAGGAGGGAAAAGAAATTAAAAAATAGCATCTACAGGAAAACAACCCAGAAGGCACAGGGTGCCTGTTGTGCCCTCCCCAAACAATAAAGCAGGTAGGAGGAGCCAAAGACCTCATGCCAACCCAGGGAGGTTCTGCACACACTTTAGACTACTGAACCCTAAGCTTCATTGTACAAATGCACTTGAAACGTGTATCAAAATCCCCAGCCAAAACAGCTTTTCAAAGCTGAAGGCTCAAATCCCAAGTTTAGACACCTGGGAAGTGTGGAATGTCTGCAACCTGTGTCCCTGTGGGAGGATAGCAGTGTCCACCAAGTGGTGCCTCCACACTTGGGCCACTGACCACAGAAGCCACCCCAGGAAGGCTATGACAGGCATTGAGTGACAGCAAAAAGGCACAAGTCCCTGTTAGGCTGCTCATTCCTGGGGGCTCTTAGTGTTCTTTCTACTTACATAATCAAGACAATTAACTGAATTGCTCAGTGTTGTGGGATGAAAATGGAAGAGCACTTAGTACAGAACTGCCGTTTTCATGTTTAGTAATTTAGAAACTCACTGGACTTCATAAAAGTTTCTTCCAACAGATTATTGGATCTATAAAACAGTGACAATTTCACCAAGAATGAATGCACATAAACCACAAAAACAACTCATGGAGAAGAGCTGCTCCTGTTGCAGGTAGCCAATAACACTGCTTTAGGTCATGAAATCAGTATCTCATGATAAATACTCTGGGTGAAGACTGCATAGATTGGGATACAAATGCACATTCAGAAGAAGCACTGCTGATCAGGGCACATGAAGCGGGGGACTGGAAGCATCCAGAGGTCCTTAAGACTTCTCCTCATCTTTAATTTCAGAAAATCTGTCTGTAGATTTAAGAATTTCAGCAACAAAATTCAGTGTTTCAGCTCCAGAAACCAGTTGCTTGATGGATGCATGTGCTCTGTTTATGACAACACGGAGATTCTGTAAGGCCACGTCAGTATTCTGCTTTACCACCGTTAGGCTGGCACCCTGGCCTGACCTCAGGGCTTCATTCTGACGCTTGAAGTTGGAGACCTGTGCCTGCAGCAAGTTTATTTCCTGTTTCAGCTTCACAACGTGATTTTCTGCCTTTACAGTCCATTTCATCATCAGCTCCAGGTTCTGCTCCACCTGCTGGACTACTGACTCCAGGTCGTGGTAGTCACTCTCCTCCTTGACCATCTTTGATTCTAGCTTCTGCTCGAGCGTCCTACCATTTCTGTCTGAGTTTCAGAGAAGCTCTGAACCTCATTCAGCTTTCTTCTTAGTTTAGAATTTTCATCTTTCAGTGCTTCGTAACTTATCTGCAGCATCCGCAGGTGTCTGTCTCCCAGAGACTCCCCATGAGTTGTAAACTCTGCACTAGGACTCCCTGCTGGAGATGCCAGAGAGATGCGTGAATCTGTGTCACTCAGTGTCCAGAGGGGCAGAGACTCAGGTCCCGCCAGCTCCGATGGGTGGAGAGAAAGGAAAGGTACGTGCCACAGGGTGATGTGCTGGCCGTGGTCCTGGAGGAGTGAGTCTTCTCCACAGCAGACGGCAAATAGGCCCCATTCCACCCACTGTCCTCATCTTCCTCCTCCTCATCCAGGATGTCACCAGCCCCTGTGGGGTCTTCGAAAAATGGCTGCTGATATTCCAGGCCATACCCCACAGTCTGGGGAGCAGGGGAGCTGTGGTCCAGTCCCAGTGAGTGCCTCGAGGCTTCCTTTGGATAAATTCTGCTATTGGTCGTGCCCTCTTTCGACAGACTGAGGTTCTTGGTTTACAGAAATTCTTTAAAGGAGAATGGATTTGCCTCTTCAGGGTCTTCCAGTTTGTCATTGTTGGGAACCACGAGGCTCCGGCCTGGGACAGCGGTGGCATGCCCGTGGGGGTGCGTAGCCCGACATCACCATAGCGGCCTAGCCGCCCGCATCCCCACGGCCTCCCGCGTGTCGCAGCAGCCGATCAATTGTTTCTTTTTCTAATCTTAAGAGTTTTTATTCAGTATGAGGACTTTTACCTTTTACTTCATTCTTACCACATTCGTCCACTTAGCCGTGGGATAGTACAGTAGTACATTACAGACCCCTCCCCGCAGGGTATACTTGAAAACATGGATAGTACCAAACCCTAGAGATACTTCTTTTTTTTTTTTTTTGCCTATTCATATGTAGATAAGTTCAAACTCTTCCTCTGAGTGTTTGATAACCAATTCTGGTGAAACAAGCTAACAGTTTAACAGGAGAAAATGTATAAATTTATTAACATACATGCACAGGCCACAGGAGCCATACAAAATATGAAATTAAAGAAAAGGTCAGAGAAGAGGGACATGAAGGATATAGGTATCAGAGGGTCATGATGATTTTTTGGGAATTCAAATGGGCTTAAAGAGTAGATGATCGCAACAGAGGGACATAGTTCCTTTGGGCTCCTTGTGTGGCATTTTGGTTTTCAGGTTCTTCTGTGATATGAGTTTAATTTTCCTGGGTTAATGAAATTTTACCAAAAAGATTGGAGGAAACTCTGTTCCCCTTTGGCAATTTGGTCTTTCAGTAAATAGGTGAACTTCAGAGAAAGCTTTTTCCTGCAATTTCTGTTTCTCAGGTGCTCTCAGTTCAAAGTTCAAAGTGGATATTTAGGGTTATAGTTTTCTGAGTCCAACACATACATACCTATGATAAAAGTTTAATTTATAAATTGGTCACAATGAAAAGTCAACAACAATATTAACTAATAAAATAAAACATTCAGAACCACATTATAATAAAAGTTATTTAAAGATTATCAATTGTTTATTTCTGGAATTTTCTTTGTAATTGTTTTAGACTGTGACTTGCCATAGGTAACTGAAACTGTAGAAATCAAAACCTCCAATTAGGGGATACTACTGTAAAGTGCTTCGCCCATGCCCTCTCCTTGCCTGGTGCCTCTTGTCCTCCCTCAGAGAACACTCCCCAAACTGGGGGGAGGAAGTGGGAAAAGATCCCTGGGGAGAACCTAGGAAGGAGCTTGGGTGTTCAGCGATCCTCTTACAGTCTTTCAGCCAAGCCCTCTGCCTACTTCTGCCCTCTGGGATATCTGAAGCTGCCAGAGTCTAGGGTTCTGGGTTCAATTAGGAAGAACAGGATGGGATCCTGTTTATATCCCTCTCCAAGTGTCCTCTGCTGTTTTTGTTTTAAATCTCTGGTCACTCCTGTCTGTTTCTCAACATAAATTATGATTTGGGGTCACTGCTGTCTTCTAGTTTCATGGAAGATGAAGTTCACAGGATGTTTATAATTCTCATGTTTGAAGTGAGGAACATTTCTGAGAGTATAAAATAGGGCAAGAAGTTCACTGCTCTGCCATCTTACATTTAAAGTTTGCTAATGAAAGATTTTGATACATAGAAATTCTTTTTCAATATTTTTTATAAAAAACAACACCTAGAATATATTAATCATACTTGGGTTTTCATTTTTAAGTATATTTGAACATGTTAGATGATGAGATGAACCTGTAGGGGAATTATTTAGATGTAAAACAAACAAACAAAAAAAATAAAGGGATGTGAGCAAGGTATAACTATGTACCATAGGTATTCAGTGCAGGAAAATTTAATTTACATCTGAAGAAAGAAGGATTTCCTGGAGGAAGTATCATTTTTAATGAAACCTAATGTTCAGGTAGGATTTGTGCCTACTGAGAGTTTAATAAATATTTGCTAAATATAATTAATACTGTTCAGCATTGGTGGTTTGACTGTTCTTTAGTGCAGTGTGTCAGCAGCAATCAGCTTCACTTATTCTTGTCTTTGTTTTTCAGAAAGAAACTAACAGAAACATTTCTATGGAGAACATTTGCCATTCAATGACAGTTATTGATACATCCTATAAAACAGAAAAATCCTTCCTGTGAGAATTCCATTATATTAATGATGCATGTATATTAATAAGACTTATACATACTGAGTAATAAAGCTCCAAGTTCACATGTTCCCAGATGTTATTTTGGGGCTACCACATTAGCAATTTTTCAAAAACATAAGCAGTAATTAGAAATCTTTAATAATAATTTCTTTCAGAAACAGCCCTTGATTTTAATTATTTCATTTAAAAAAACTTGTAAGAAAAAACTGTCAGAACTATTGACATTTTTATAGCTTGACAAAAATCAAGCATAATTAAAATGAAATGTTTGTTGCATAAATTGAACTGCAATTAATATGTTTTCTGCTGCTGCTTCAAGGATAAGATTAAAATGGTGTTATTAACAGACTCCCTGCTGTCAGACTAATTTCTTGATTTTTATACCACACATTATCACACGTTCTTATAGTAAAAGAGTAAACCAACAAGTAGAAAACACTGTTTGATGAAAATGGTGTACAGAAGGAGATAAACTGACTTTTATGAAGGCAAGGCAATATTGTTTTTCATTTTAAGATCTGATGAATAGTTGATTCCAAGGGTAAGATTCACACTTTTAAAGCCATTAAATAAGTAGAAAAGTGTCCTTCTTTTTAGTTGGCTATGCCTTTTAATTAGCCAGTTTATTGTTTCAGCAGTGTTTGCCTTTTCAGGCAATATTTAGAAAATGAACAAGACCTGTTGTACATAGGGCTCCCCTCCAGCTAACCCAGAAATAATAATAAATCTCATCACAAAAGCTTAGGTGTGGATAATTCAAGAAAGTGGAAGAAAAACACATCCTGTTAACATTCCTATTAGAGGAGGATCACTTTTTCTCACCAAAGTCCACCATCACAAAAAGAACACCTAACCTTGACAAAAGTCAGTTATTGCTATGAAAAAATTCCCAACTGCCACCTGCCCAGACCATGTGTCGAGTATTATTTCTCTGTGAACTTTTTCTCTGGCTAATTACTTTCTGACATTAGACACCATTTGTGGTACCATGAAAGAAATAGATAACCATTATTAATAGTCCTCTTCATTTCTCTAAATGTCTCTCTTGGGCATTGCTGCTTAAGGGATATAAATATGCCTTTGGGATTAGAAATTATGGGGTAGGGCCATTCACCTGCTGAACTATTACACACCTCTTTCTCAGGGGCTGCAATGGAGGTGATGCACATTGTGTGATGACTGCATTAGGATTGACAGTGCCTGTCGAAGGAAGTGAAATCAGCATATCTCTTTTCTTGTACAAGGCCAGCGTGTCCCTCTCTTGCTGCCTATGGTGAAAAGACGGTATTATTTTATTGCTTGGTGCTGCACTATGCATTGCAAATGTCAAATGCACTAACAGGTTTCAGATGGTGGAAAATTTTACCCTCCAAACTTCTTACAGTAGGTAAATCAATCATTTTGGGATGGCTTAGTTTTGGTCACTTGAAGTGATACTTGTGATATAGTGACAAAATTGGTGGTTGTGCTCATGCTCTTAGATTGCATGTGTTCATCATTTTGTGGTTTATACTTAGATGTCACCTTGAGGCATCCTTTCCTGACCACCTTATTTAAAATTGCCAGCCCTTTTCCTAACTTCCACATTAGTCTATTTTTCTTTACAGCATTATCATGTGACTTTTTAATTTCTTTGTTGCTTGTCTTACTAGAAATTTAAGTTTCATGAAATCAGGAATTTTTGCCTGACTTGGTCATTGCTGTATTTTTACTGCCTCCAATAGTACTTGGTTTAATTAGGCACTGGAGTCTTCTTAAAAGAAAGATTGGGTGAGTAAATAAAGGAATGTTTAAAAGTCAGTCCTTCAAAAAAAACAGAATAAATCAGCTTAACAAACATAATTCAAAATGTTAATATGAAAAACTACATTTAGTAAATAATCACCAGAATATTCCTTATTAATACTTCATTTAGGGGCTGGGTTGTGGCTCAGTGGTAGAGCACTTGTGTAGCATGTTAGGCCCTGGGTTCGATCTTCAGCAACAAATAAAAATAAAATAAAGGTATCCTGTCCACCTACAACAAAAAGCAAAAAAAAATTAAAAATACTTCATTTATACATTATTATTCACTGTAGAGAAACTTAACATAAATGAAATTATTTCTCATGAACTAAGTTTCAGGTAATAATCTATACATTTGTGTATTCCTAATCTGAATATCCAAAATCCAAATCCCCCAAATTCAAAAGGTATCTTGTGCTCCAACATGATGCCACAAGTGGAAAATTCTACTACGTGCAACTTTTGTTTCATGCACAGCACAAAAACATGGAGGAAGGTTAGAGTGATTGTATGGTTTGGATGTGAGCTGTCCCCCAAAAGCTCATGTGTGAGACAATGCAAGAAGGTTCAGAGGAGAAATGATTGGGTTGTGAGTCTTAACCTAATTAGTCAATTAATTCCCTGATAGTGCTTAACTGAGTAGTAATTGAAGTTTTAGAGTGTGGCTGAAGGAGGTGGGAATTGGGGGCGTGGCTTTGGGGTATATATTTGTGTCTGGCAAGTAGAGACCTCTCTGCTTCCTGATCACCATAATGTGAACTGCTTCCCTCTGCCACACTCTTCCACCATAATGTCCTGCCTCACCTTAAGCCCTCTGGAATGGAGTCTGCCTCTTATGGATTGAGGTTTCTGAAACTTGAGCTCATAAATAAACATTTCCTCTATGATTGAGCTGGTTGGGTCCTTCAGTCACAGCAGTGAAAAAAACTGACTAACACAGTAAGATTTCTAGGTTTTATGACTGACTTTGAGGAGAGGAATTCTACTTTCTAATGCTGCTTGGGGAAGAAGAATTCTAGTGTCTATAATCTTCTTGGGGATAAAAGTGGATCAGGAGAAAGAATGGCAGGAAGTCAGAAAGATCTTACTTCTGAGCCCCTCTCCTTCAGTTAAGAGTAGTCAGCTATCAAGGTGCCAGACTTTGGGGTATCAATCCTGGCACTGCAATTTACTGTGAAAGCACTGTGAGTATTGATTTTGTGGTTACAAATAAATTTTAGCATGTCAGCAAATTTACAATTATGCAATCTGTGAATAATGAGGCTTGACATTAACTGTGTTCTATAAAGAACATTTCTATAAAAAGTATCACTAAACACATCATCACAGTCTATTTACTGATGAATCTAGGCATTTTCTTCCTTGCAAAATAGGATCACACTGAAAAGTCCTGTATTTCTATTCAATCAAGATTTATTGATTCTCAATATGTGTCAGACACTGTTATGGGACTAGGAATACAAAAAGCAAGATGGATATAGTCCCTCTCCTCAAAGAACTCAGAAACAAACACATTAGGAACTAGTGGAACTTTTAGGATATGGGGCCTAGTGTAAAGCAATTAGGTTATTGGGGGTGTGTCCCTGAATGGGATTTGAGATCTTGGCCTCTCTTCTGTCTCTCTTTGCTTTCCAGCCACCATGATGTGAACAGATCTCTTCCTTTATTATGTGCTCTGTGGTGACACACTGTGCTCACAGGCCCAAAGCAACAGGGCTAACCAAATACAGATGGAAACCTCTGCAACCATGAGCCCAATAAGCCTTCCCTGCTTCTAGTTGATTTATCTCACGCATTTGTTATAGTAACAAAAAGCTGATAAACATGTATTTCTTCTGATATATCTCTCTTGTATATCTTATGACTTAATACATATATCCCATAATTGCAATGAACAGGTCAAATAAGAAATCCTGTCATTTATCCTTCATCTTACATATCTGGCCTGCCAATTCTTATATGTGCATTTAAAACCAAGACTGAAGATAAAAAAGATTTTTATTGGACAAGTAAATAAGAAGAATGTAGATAAAACTATTAAGGAAGTATATCAAAATAGAGAGGACTCTATAGAAACTCAAATATCTAACTTTTTAGAATGTAGACATAACAACATTGAAATGAAAATAGGAGTATGTATACCAAAAAGTAAATATAAATGATTTTTGAATTAGCAGCTATTTAGGAATGTTTATCCCCAAGTATGCTTTAAAGTATTTCTGAGAATTTCAGATTGAAAATAGCTAATGTTTAAGTCCTTGCTGAATGTCAGATACTATTTTAACTACTTCACATGCATGAATTAATATAAATCATTTTAATAACTCTGGGGGTATTATTATTATTATTTATTATTTTAACATTATTTTATCTCTGATTTTCAAATCAGGAAGCAAGCATTACAGAAGTTTAATAATTTGTTCAAGATCACAGAGCTTTTAAGAGTACAGTTGGATTTCAAACCCAGACAGCTTGACTCTAAGAAATCCTGTAGAAGTCACACAAATAGCCTATGCATCATCAGTGAGATTCTGAGCATAATGTAATATGCAGATGAACTTGATAATGCATCATCAATTCATGTCAATTAAAATTCATTTCTTTGGAAACATTTACAAATGTTTTAACTGAGAGAATATTGAATAATTTCTAAATCTCTGGACTTTAGAAGGACACAAATAACAGTGCTGGAGGATGTTTTCTAAAAACTCAGAGTGAACAGAAAGAGGGGAGCAACTTCTGTAATTCAAACAATGGCCTATGTATTCTTTTGTCAAACTGTAGAGATACTCACATCATCAGCATTTTCTACATGTGATAAAGGTGTTGCCAAGCCAGTTCTGTTTTACCACTGTACAGTATGCCAATCATAAAAACAATGAGTTAAGTAAAAAAAAGAGTGAGTTAATTAACAAGGGGGGCAAGTGTAAGAAAGCAGGAGACCTATGTCTCAGATCTACCTCCTTAAGGACAGAATTTGGGGATATTTTTGTAATAAAGAAACTAGGTGAATGATAGTTTGCACATGCATAATTAATCTTTATAGCTCTTTATAGGAGATATGTTCAGAAAATGGTGACATTAGTATGATGTAGAGATTTGGGCCCTCTAAAAGGTCACCCATCAGACACCTAAGCAGGCCAACTGGAGAGCTTCTACAAAAGTGATCAAGTCCCTGAAAAGTAAACTAGGCAACCATTATCATCAGGACCCACACATCAGAGGTGTGACCTACAGAAAAGATAGTGTGAGACTAATCATCTATTTCCCTGCTGTGACCTCAAAACTAATTACTTTTGAAGTCAACAAAAGCCAAGCAACTAAAAACCAATTAAGCTGGAGAATTTATTCAGAATTTCTCTTGGTTTTAAGAATAAAGTTTGATCTAGCAGAGAAAATGTCAGGTGATTGCTTCAATCTCCCTATTAACTCCTACTTGAAGAGATGGAAAAACCTAGTGCTAACCAGATTTACATATGGTTCCATCCAGGAAATGGTTTTGATTAAAATAGTATTTAATATTCAGCCAAAAGTTCTTGGCTCCCCTCCTTTTCATTTTAAGCTCTAAAAGAAAATTTTTTGAAACATTTTGAAGATGAATATAAAAAATTAAGCTGAAAAGTATATTTGTATCCTTAGCTTTTTCACCTTGTCCCTATAATCGCAGAGGTTTTGTATCATGTGGTGCATTAGCACGATCCTGCTTTCTAACATTGAAGCTGGTTGTTTAAATACTCAGTTGTGAGTATCTGGTGAAAAGCCTTAAATAACTAGATAAAGAGTGCAGTTGCCAACCTAAAGTCATCTTACACGTAGGGCTGAGTGTCCCAGGAAATTTGCTCTTTTTCATTTTTGACTTGGGTTTGAAAATGGACCTGGCTGCATTCCAACTCAAAGAACCGTTCACTTCCAAAGACACCTAAATTGTCCCAAGAAGCTCATTTTGGCAGTAGATGATTTGTGTTTGGCTGGGCATCCAAATAGCAAAAGCTGTCTGCCCTGGCAAGCAAGGGCTGTGGCAGGATTTAGAATTACCATCCCAAGTGTTTTTTCTTGATGAGGTTATTTTTCAGAAAAGCAGCCCCCTACCCCCATTTAAAAAGTGACACTGCATGAGTGTTGTGCAGGTGGTTTCCTTGAGTTAATAAATAGCTTCCCATGCAGGGTGAGTGTTCTACTGGGTCAGAGGCAAATTTTAAGGAAATGATAATCAGCAGCAGATTTTTCCCCAAACCAAAGCTGCCTTAACAGCAAATTCACTCGTATACCTTAGTTAAGACTTACTGGTTGACTAGGGCTACTGTAATATGTGAGATTGTAGGTTAAAAACTGAGAGTGATAGTGTCTGAAAGAATTTTTTTTTATGGGGCCTAGAGAGTAGGTATTGTAAGAGTCAGTTCTTGTTTATCAGCATACAATTGCACATTATTGTCTGACACTAGAAAGGCATTTCTCCTTGCCATTGGGTGGATTCTGGCACTGTAGGTGCCTAAATGTTAACTGAATACATAGCTGAAATTATAGCACAGGATGAAATCATGCTTCCTTATATCAGAGAAGTTCAAAATTAAGAACCCAAGAAGATTCACAGGATTAAAGGAAGAAAATATCAGAAATTTTACTTCTGTTTACCTTTATCTTGTGTGTGTTATAATTATGTTATACTATTACAGTGCTACACATAAATAAACACAAATGATTAGGCACATGTTCAGGATGCTTATCCAAAATAGTTTAATGAATAGTATGAACAAAATTGTCTCATCACACATTTATCTAGGTATCCATGGAATTTACCTCCCTTGGTCATTGAAAGAACATGGTAAGTGAAATGTGGGTAGAATTCTGCCACTGAACAGACCAGTGGGGAAACAGTGGTGCTGAGAACCCAAAGCTTTGTCCCACATAAGCTTCACACAATGTGACAAGGAAGACATCCCCCTGTTACTGGGACAAAACAGGAGTTAGGAAGTATTTCTTGTGCTTTTATTTTCTGGAACAAATTGTGGGGAGCTGTTTTATTTGTTCCTTGTTTGGTAGAATTCACAGTGAAACCATCTTGGCATGTTTGAGAGGGTTATTAATTATTGGTTCAGTTTTTAAAAACTGAAACATAATTCTATGTTTCTCTTTGTGTGAGTTTTAGTAGATTGTGTTTTCAAGGAATTGGTCCATCTCATTCAAATTATCCAATTTCTTCTCTCAGAATTTTTCACAATATTGCTTTATTATGCTTTTAGTATTCATGAAATCACAAGTGGTAGTTTGTCTTCCATTGCTGATATTAGTAATTTATGTGTTCTTTTTTATTCTTAATTACCTTAGTTAGGAATTTATCAGTTTTATTGATGTATTTAAGGAAACATCTTTTGATTTTGTTGCTATTCTGTTTTCCTGCTTTGAATTTCATTGATTTCTTCTTGAATTTATTATTTCTAAATTCTACTTACTTTGGATTTAATTTACTTTTCGACTTTCCTAAAGTGGAAATTTATCATTTTAATTGAGTTTGAGACTTTGTTTTTAAAAGTCTTTTTTGGCCTTTTGTGTGTTTTTTTTTTTTTGCCATTGTTATTGTTCTTTTTTGTTAAACATTAGAGTATAATTTGACTTATTTATACAAACATGGAGTATATTTTATTCTAACTAGGTTCCCAAGACTGTAATTGTACATGATGTAGAGATTCACTGTGGTGAATCCATAAATTTACATAATAAAGTCATGTCAGATTCATTCCACTGTCTCTCCTTTTCCTCTCCAACCCTTCCCTTCACTCCCCTTTGTCTAATCTACTGAACTTCTGTTCTTCCCCTCCATTCTTGTTGTGTATTAGCACAACAAAAAGAACATTTCACCTTTTTTTTGGGGGGGGTTGACTTATTTCACTTAGCATAATAGCCTCCAGATCCATCCACTTTCCAGCGAATGTCATCAATTCATTCTTCATTATGACTGCATAATATTCCATTATGTACATATAACATATTTTCTTTATTCATTCATCTCTTGGAGGGCAGCTAAGTTGGTTGCATACCTTAGCTATTGTGAATTGGGCTGCTATAGAGATTGATGTGGCTGCATCACTCTACCATACTGTTTTTAATTCCTTTGGGTATATACCAAGGAGTGGGATAACTGAATCAAATGGTGTTTCCATTCCGAGTTTTCCAAAAAATCTCCACAATGCTTTCTACAGTGGTTGCACCAATTTGCATTCCCACCAGCAATGTAAGAGTGTAGCCTTTCCCACATCTTCTCCAACATTTATTGTTACTTGTATTCTTGGTAATTACCATTTTGACTGGAGTGAGATAGAAATCTCAGTGTACTTTTAATTTGCAATTCTCTAATTGCTAGTGACATTGAACATTTTTTCAAATATTTGTTGGTCATTCATATTTCTTCTTTGAAGTGTCTGTTCAGTTCCTTTGCCCATTTATTGATTGGGTTATGTTTTTTTCATTAAGTTTTTTTAGTTCTTCATATATCCTGGAGATTAATGCTTTATCTGAAGTGCACATGGCAAAGATTTTCTCCCATTCTGTAGGCTCTCTCTTCATGTTCTTGATTGTTTCCTTTGCTGTGAAGAAGCTTTTTCCTTTGATACCATCCTGTTTATTGATTCTTGATTTTACTTCTTATGCTTTAGGAGTCTTGCTGAAGAAGTCAGTTCCTAAGTTGACATGATGGTGTGTTGGGCCTATATTTTCTTCAGGTAAATGTAGATGTAGATTTCTGGTATAATGTCGATGTCTTTGATCCACTTTGAGTTGGGTTTTGTGCAGGTGAGATATAGGGGTTAAATTTTGTTCTGCTATATATAAATTTCCAGTTTTCCCAGCACCATTTGTTGAAGAGGCTCTTTTCTCCAATGTATGTTTATGGCCCCTTTCTCTAATATGAGATAACTGTATTTATGTGGGTTTGTCTCTGAGTCTTTGTTCTGTACTGTTCTATTCTGTACTCTCTGTTTTGTTACTAGAGCTCTGTAGTATAATTTAAGGTCTCGTATTGTGATGCCTCCTATTTCACTTTTCTCACTGAGTATTGCTTTGGCTATTCTGGGCCTCCTATTTTTCCAAATGAGTTTCATGACTGCTTTTACTATTTCTACGAAGAAAGTAATCAGAACCTTAATAGAAATTGCATTGAACCTGTATAGTACTTTGGTACTATGGCCATTTTGACAATATTAATTCTGCCTATCCAAGAGCATGGGAGGTCTTTCCATCTTCTAAGATCTTCTTCAATTTCTTTCTTTAGTGTTCTGTAGTTTCCATTGTAGAGGTCTTACACCTTTTTTGTTAGATCTATTCCCAGATATTTTATTTTATTCTATTTAATGGGGGGGTGCTATTGTGAATGGGATGGTTTTCCTAATTTCTCTTCAGCTGAGTCACCACTACTATACAGGAACCCAATTTTTGTGGGTGTTAATTTTATATTCTGCTACTTTGCTGAATTCATTTATGAGTTCTAGAAGATTTCTGGTGGAGTTTTTGGGTCTTCTAAATATAGGATTATATTGTTTGTAAACAGAGATAGTTTGAGCTCTGCTTTTCCTATTTGTATCCCTCTAACTTCCTTTTTAAAAATTTTGTCCTAATTGCTCTGACTTGAATTTCAAGGACTGTATTGAACAGAAGTGATGGAAGAGAGCATCCCTGTCTTATTCCAGGTTTTAGAGGAAATTTTTTCAGTTTTCCTTCATTTAAAATGATGTTGACCTTGGGTTCAGCATATATACCTTTTATAATGTTGAGGCATAGTTCTACTATTCCTAGTTTTTCTGGTGTTTTGAACACGAATGGATGCTATATTTTGTCAAATGCTTTTTCTACATCTATTGAGATGATCATGTGATTCTTGTCTTTATGTCTATTGATGTGATGAGTTCCTTTATTGATTTCTGTATGTTTTTAACAAATTTTGCATCCCTGCAATGAAACCCACTTGATCATGGTGCACTAGCATTTTAATGTATTTTTGCATGCATTTTGTTGATATTTTATTAAGAATTTTTGCTTCTATATTCATCAGGAATATTGGTCTGAAGTTTTCTTTCCTTGATGTGTCTTTGTTTGGTTTTGGTATCAGGTTACTACCAGCTTCATAGAATGAGTTTGGAAGGGTTCCCTCTTCTATTTCATGGAATAAATTAAGAAGTATTGGTGTTAGTTCATTGATGGCATCTTTAACTTCCATGACTTGAAATTGACCTGCTTAAATTATCTATGACCTCCTGGTTCAATTTGAGTACGTCATATTTCTCTAGAAATTTGTTGATGTCATCAAGATTTTCTCTTGTTTTGGAGGATAAGTTTTCAAAATAGTTTCTGATTTTCCTCTGTATTTCAGTGGTGTCTGTGTTGATATTATTTTCAAAATGAATTTTAGAAATTTGAGTTTTTCCCCTCACTTTGTTAGTAAGACTAAAGGGTTGTGTATTTTACCTATTTTTTCAAAGAACCAACTTTTTTTTCATTGATTTCTTTTTATTCCTTTTGGTTTGTATCAATTTCATTGATTTTCAGCTCTGATTTTAATTATTTCCTGTAATCTACTGCTTATACTGTTGGTTTATTTCTTTTTCCTGGGCCTATGAGATGTAATGTTAAGTATTTTACTTAGTGACTTTCTATTCTTTTAATGAATGAGCTCAGCATTATAAACTTTCCTTTTAGAGCCAACTTCATAGTGTTCCAAGATTTTGATATGTTGTGTCACTATTCTCTTTTACCTCTAAGTAGTTTTTTTATTTCATCTCTGATTTCTTCTGCTATCCACTGATCATTCGGTAATGTATTATTTAGTCTCCACGTTAGAATATCTTCTATTTAAAAAAATTATATTGATTAATTATAAACAAATGGAGTACAACTTGTTTCTTTGGTTTACATGAAGTAGAGTCATACCATTTGTGTAATTATACATGTACACAGGGTAATGATGTTTCTCATTCTGTTATTTTTCCTTCCCCCACTCCTCCCATCCCTCTTTTTCCTTTATACAATCCATCCTTCCTCCATTCTTGCCTCTCTCCCACCCCCATTATGTATCATAATCAACTTATCAGAGATACCATTTGCCCTTTGACTTTTTGGAATTGGCTTATCTCACTTAGCACCCTCAACTTCACCCATTTACCTTCAAATGCCATAATTTTATTCTTCTTTATGGCTGAGTAATATTTCATTGTGTATATATACCACAGTTTCTTTATCCATTCATCAACTAAAGGGCATCTAGGTTGGTTTTACAATCTAGCTATTATGAATTGAGCAGCTATGAACATTGATGTGGCTATATCTCTGTAGTATGCTGATTTTAAGTCCTTTGAGTATAGGCCAAGGAGTGGGACAGCTGGGTCAAATGGTGGTTTCATTCCAAGTTTTCTAAGGAATCTCCATGCTGCTTAGAGTAGCTGCACTAATTTGCAGCAAAGTGTGAGTGTACCTTTTTCCCCACATCCTCGCCAACACCTGTTGTTGCTTGTATTCTTGATAATCGCCATTCTAATTGGGTTGAGATGAAATCTTAGGGTAGTTTTGATTTGCATTTTTCTTATTACTAGAGAGGGTGAACATTTTTTCTTTTTCTTTTTTTTTTTAACAGTATAGAATGGCTTTAATAATTTCCAAGTAGCTTCATGAATGTGTGTCATCTTTCATGGGTATACAAGCTTTATACATGTGCTTTGTGAATATGCAACCAGTTCAATCACAGATGATTCCATGCTTGGTTTAATGCTTTGCTATTGCCATCTTAAAATTCTTTATAATTTATTAACAAGGGACTTCTCATTGTCATTTTCCACTGTGTCAGCCAAGTTATATATCCAATTTAGTCCCACATCATGAAATCTGAAATGCCAATGGCTTGGGAGGCTGAGATAGGAGAACAGCAAGTTCAAAGTGAAACTCAGCAACTTAGTGAGACCCCCAGCAACTAAGCAAGGTGCTGAGGTTTTGTCTTCCTATTTAAGATGTTGGGATCTCTGAGTCTCCACAGTGACTCCTGAGAAATTCCTAACACACTCCTAACACACTCTTGGCAATGATCATATCAGATAAATTGGCTCAGCATCTCAAGTGGACTCCCTGAGGTTCCTTGGTGCCTTGCAGCTGCTACAAATGTGTTGTTCTTGATTCCCTTGGCAAGTTTCATTATGCTTTTCTCAGTCACCTGTTCATGTGATGCTTCAGAAAATTCACCTTTTGAAACAAATGTCCTCTTTCTTCTGTCAGGCAGTGATTCAGCAAATACCTTAATCAGACATTTCATCATCTAAAACCTTAAATGCATTTTCTGTTTTATTGTACAGCTGTATACAGTTCTTCTCATTGTTCCAATGTGTTAACGAAAGTAATGTCACCATCCTAGGAAGGATCTGGTGTGAGAAAATGATGTTTTTTGAGTGCTTGAGTTTTTAATTTTGAACATGTGAGTATACGTACCCACTAATTCCTGATTCATCAGCAGATAATTGGCAACAACAAAATGGACCTTATGGAAATACTGTATGAATGCATGTGTGTATTTGTGTAAGTAACCATTATCTATGGAAGGCTATATGGAGGAAGGAGGGACTGTATAGAGGGAAAAGAGAGGTGGGAGGGGTGGGGGGTTGGAAAAAAATAATGGAATGAATCAAACATCATTACTCTATGTAAATGTATGAATATGCAAATGGTATGCTGTTACTCCATGGACAAACAGAAACATGTATCCCATTTGTTTACAATAAAAATAAATTAAAAAAAAGAAAAAAAAAGAAAATGCCTTTAAATAAGCTAAAAATTAATAAGGAAGTGCACAAACATATAAGAAAATGCTTATGATATATTTGTTCTTTGAATAAATTGCAAAACAACTGCACAGCTTGTTACTTGAATAAAGATTTGTTCATTTTATTTTGTCAGAAGTTAAACATTTTTTCATATATCTGTTGATGGCTTGTAGATCTTCTGCTGTGAAGTGTCTGTTCATTTCCTTAGCCCATTTGTTGATTGGATTCTTTGTATTCTTGGTGTAAAGTTTTTTGTGTTCTTTATAGATTCTGGAGATTAGTGCTGTATCCGAAGTATGTGTGGCAAAGATTTTTTCCCACTCTGTAGGCACTTTATTCACATTTCTGATAGTTTCCTTTGCTGAGAAAAAGATTTCTAGTTTGAATCAATCCCAATTATTGATTCCTGCTTTTATTTCTTGTGCTTTGGATGTCCTGTTAAGGAAGTCTGATCCTAAGCTGACATGATGAAAATTTGGACCTACTTTTTCTTCTATAAGGTGCAGGGTCTCTGGTCTGATTCCAAGGTCCTTGATCCATTTTGAGTTGAGTTTTGTGCAGGGTGAGAGATAGGGGTTTAATTTCATTCTGCTGCATTTGGATTTCCAGTTTTCCCAGTACCATTTTTTGAACAGGTTATCTTCTCCATTGTATGTTTTTGACACCCTTGTCTAGTACGAGAAAACTATATGTTTGGGATAGTTTCTGTGTCCTCTATTCTCTACCATTGATCTACCTGTCTATTATGGTGCCAATATCATGCCATTTTTGTTAAAATTGCTCTATAGTGTAGTTAGCGTTCTGGTATTGTGATACCCCCTGCTTCACTCTTCCCACTAAGAATTGCTTTAGCTATTCTGGGTCTCTCATTTTTCCAAATGAACTTAATGATTCCTTGCTCTATTTCTATGAGGTACATCATTGGGATTTTAATTGGAATTGTACTGAATTTGTATAGGACTTTTGGTAGTATGGCCATTTTGACAATATCAATCCTGCCTATCTGAGAACATGGGAGATCTTTCCATCTTCTAAGGTTTTCTTTAATTTCTTTCTTTAGTGTTCTGTAGTTCTCATTGTAGAGATCTTTCACCTCTTTTGTGAGATAGATTCCCAAGTTTTTTTTTTTTTTGAGGCTATTGTGAATGGGGTAGTTTTCCTAAATTCTCTTTCAGAGGATTCATCACTTATGAATAAAAATGCATTAGATTTATGAGCACTGATTTTATATCCTGCTACTTTACTGAATTCATTTATGAGTTCTAGAAGTTTTCTGGTGGAAATTTTGGCTCCTCTATATATAGACTGATGTCATTGGCAAATAGGGGTAGTTTGAGTTTTTCTTTTCGTATTCACATCCCATTAATTTCCTTGGTCTGTCTAATTGCTCTGGCTAGAGTTTCAAGGACGATGTTTAATAGAAATGGTTAAAGAGGGCATTCTTGCTTTGTTCCAGATTTTAGGGGGGAATGCTTTCAGTTTTCCTCCATTTAGAATGATATTGGCTCTTGTCCTAGCATAGATAGCCTTTACAATGTTGAGGAATGTTCCTACTATTTCCATTTTTTCTAGTATTTTGAGCATGAAGGAGTGATGTGTTTTATCAAATATTTTCTCTGCATTTATTGAAATGATCATATGATTCTTATCTTTAAGTCTATTGATATGGTGAATTACATTTATTGATTTCTCGATGTTGAACCAACCTTGCATCTCTGGGATAAAGCCCACTTGATTATGGTGCACTATCTTTTTTTTTTTTTTTTTTTGTAAACAATTGGGATACATGTTGTTTCTCTGTTTGTACAGGGTGTAAGGCATACCATTTGTGTAACCTTAATTTACATAGGGTAATGTTGTTTGATTCATTCTGTTATTTTTTTCCTTCCCCGCAACCCCCATCCCTCTTTTCCCTCTATACAGTCCTTCCTTCCTCCATTCTTCCCCCCTCCCTAACCCTAATGCTAACCCTAACACTAACCCCTCCCACCCCCCATTATGTGTCATCATCCACTTATCAGCAATATCAATATCATTTGTCCTTTGGTTTTATGAGATTGGTTTATCTCACTTAGTATGATATTCTCCAATTTCATCCATTTGCCTGCAAATGCCATAATTTTATCATTCTTTATGGCTGAGAAATATTCCATTATATATATATATATATATATATATATATATATATATATATATATACCACAACATCTCTAGTAATAAGAGAAATGCAAATCAAAACCACGTAGTATGATATTCATGTTAAATATATATATATATATATATATATATATATATTTATATATATAAATATATATATACCACAGCTTATTTATCCATTCATCAATTGAAGGACATCTAGGTTGGTTCCACATTCTGGTTATTGTGAATTGAGCAGCTATGATGTGGCTGTATCCCTGTAGTATGCTGATTTTAAGTCCTTTGGGTATAGGCCAAGGAGTGGGACAGCTGATCAAATGGTGGTTCCATTACAAGTTTTCTAAGGAGTCTCCACACTGCTTTCCAGAGTGACTGCACTAATTTGCAGCTCCACCAGCAATGTATGAGTGTACATTTCTCCCCATATCCTCGCCAACACCTTTTGTTGCTTGTATTCTTGATAATCGCCATTCAAATTGGGGTGAGATGGAATCTTAGGGTGGTTTTGATTTGCATTTCTCTTATTACTAGAGATGTTGAATATTTTTCCATATGTTTGTTGATTGCTTGTAGATCTTCTTCTGTGAAGTGTCTATTCATTTCCTTAGTCCATTTGTCGATTGGATTATTTGTATTGTTGGTGTAGAGTTTTGAGTTCTTTAAAGATTCTGGAGATTAGTGCTTTATCTGAAGTATGATTGGCAAAGATTTTCTCCCACTCTGCAGGCTCTTTCTTCTCATTACTGATAGTTTCCTTTGCTGAGAGAAAACTTTTTAGTTTGAATCTATCCCAGTTATTGATTCTTGCTTTTATTTCTTGTGCTATGGGTGTCCTGTTGAGGAAGTCTGGTCCTAAGCCGACATGTTGAAGATCGGGACCTACTTTTTCTTCTATAATCTGCAGGGTCTCTGGTCTGATTCTGAGGCCCTTGATCCATTTTGAGTTTAGTTTGGTGCATGGTGACAGATATGGGTTTAGTTTCATTCTGTTGCATATGGATTTTTAATTCTCCCAGCACCATTTTTTTGAAGAGGCAATCTTTTCTCCATTGCATATTTTTGGCTCCTTTGTCTAGTATGAGAAAATTGTATTTATTTGGGTTTGTGTTTGTGTCCTCTATTCTGTACCATTGATCTACCTGTCTATTTTGGTACCAATACCATGCCATCTTTGTTACTATTGCTTTGTAGTAGAGTTGAAGATCTGGTATTGCGATGCCCGCTGCTTTGCTCTTGCTACTGAGGATTGCTTTAGCTATTCTAGGTTTCTTATTCTTCCAGAGGAATTTCATAATTGCTTGCTCTATTTCTCTAAGGTACATCATTGGGATTTTAATTGGAATTTTATTGAATCTGTATAGCACTTTTGGTAGTATGGCTATTTTGACAATATTAATTCTTCCTATCCAGGAACATGGGAGATCTTTCCATCTTCTAAGGTTTTCTTTAATTTCTTTCTTTAGTGTTTTGTAGTTCTCATTGTAGAGGTCTTTCACCTCTTTTGTGAGATTGATTCCCAAGTATTTTATTTTTTTTTGATGCTGTTGTGAATGGGGTCATTTTCCTAATTCCTTTTTCTGAAGATTCATCACTTATGTATAAAAATGCATTAGATTTATGTGCATTGATCTTATATCCCGCTACTTTACTGAATTCACTTATGAGTTCTAAAAGTTTTCTGGTGGAATTTCCTGGTTCCTCTAAATATATAGTCATATCATCAGCAAATAGGGATAGTTTGAGTTCTTCTTTTCCTATTCGTATCCCTTTAATTTCTTTGGTCTGTCTAATTGCTCTGGCTAGATTTTCAAGGACAATGTTGAATAGAATTGGTGAAAGAGGGCATTCTTGCCTTGTTCCAGTTTTTAGGGGGGAATGCTTTCAGTTTTTCTCCATTCAGAATGATATTGGCTCTTGTCTTAGCATAGATAGCCTTTACAATGTTGAGGAATGTTCCTACTATTTCCATTTTTTCTAGTATTTTGGGCATGAAGGGGTGATGTGTTTTATCAAATATTTTTTCTGCATCTATTGAAATGATCATGTGATTCTTAACTTTAAGCCTATTGATATGGTGAATTACATTTATTGTTTTCCAGATGATGAACCAACCTTGCATCTCTGGGATAAAGCCCACTTGATCGTGGTGCACTATCTTTTTAATATATTTTTGTATGCGATTTGCTAAAATTTTGTTGAGAATTTTTGCATCGATGTTCATTAAGGATATTGGTCTGAAATTTTCTTTCCTTGAAGTGTCTCTGTCTGGTTTTGGTATCAGTGTGATATTAGCTTCATAGAAGTTTGGAAGGATTCCTTTCTCTTTTATTTCATAGAATACTTTGAGGAGCTCTTCTTTGAAGGTCTTATAGAACTCAGACTCCATTTTGTCCTGGACTTTCCTTTGTTGGTAGACTTTTGATGACTTCTTTGATTTCATTGATTGAAATCAATCTATTTAAATTGTGTATGTCCTCCTGATTCACTTTGGGGAGATCATTAGTCTCTAGAAACTTGTTGATGTCTTTGAGATTTTCTATTTTGTTGCAGTATAGATTTTCAAAATTGATTTTAATTGTGTTTTTTATTTCAATTGTATCTGTAATACTTCCTTTTTATCCCAAATTTAAGTAATTTGAGGTTTCTCTCTCCTTCTCTTTGTTAGTGTGGCTAAGGGTTTATCAATTTTGTTTATTTTTTCAAAGAACCAGTATTTATTTTGTCAATTTTTTTTTAGTTATTTCTTTTGTTTCAATTTTATTGATTTCAGCTCTGATTTTAACTATTTCCTGCCTTTTACTCTTTTTGGTCTTGGTCTGTTCTTCTTTTTCTAGGACCTTGAGCTATAGAGTTATGTCATTTATTTGTTGACTTTTTCTCTTTTTATTGAATGTGCTCCATGAAATGAATTTTCCTCTTACTAATGCTTTCATAGTGTCCCAGACATTTTGATATGTTATATCTTTATTCTCATTTACCTCTAAGAATTTTTTAATTTCTCCCCTGATGTCTTTTTTTATCCATGCAACATCCATTGGCATATTATTTAATCTCCAGGTGTTGTAGTATTTTCTGTTTTATTTTGTCATCTTTTCTAATTTCATTCTATTATGATCTGATAGAATACAAGGTAGTATCTCTAATTTTTGTATTTGCTAAGAGTTGCTTTGTGGCACAAAATATGGTCTGTTTTAGGGATGGATCCATGTGCTGCTGAGAAGAAAGTGTATTTGCTCATTGATGGATGAAATATTCTATATATGTCTGTTAAGTCTAAATTATTAATTGTATTATTGAGATCTATGCTTTCTTTGTTCAATTTTTGTTTGGAAGATCTGTTCAGTGGTGTGAGAGGAGTGTTAAATTCTCCTAGTATTATTGTGTTGTGTTCTATTTGGTTCCTGGACTTGAGAATGATTTGTTTGACATACATGGATGAGCCATTGTTTGGGGCATAAATATTTATGATTGCTATGTCTTGTTGATTTATGCTTCCCTTAAGCAGTATGAAATTTTTTTTTTTATCCCTTCTGCCTTACTTTGGCTTGAAGTCCACTTTATCTGATATGAGGATGGATACCCCCACTTTTTTGCTGAGTCCATGTGCATGGTATGTTTTTTCCCATTCTTTCACCTTTAGTCTGTTGGTATCTTTTTCTATGAGATGAGTCTCTTGCAGGCAGCATATTGTTGTGGTCTTTTTTTAATCCAATCTGCCAGTCTGTGTCTTTTGATTGATGAGTTCAGTCCATTAACATTCAAGATTATTATGGAGATATGATTTGTATTCCCAGTCATTTTGGCTAATTTTTGGTTTTTAACTTGACTTGGTTTCTCCTTTATTTGGCTATTCCTTTGGGTTAGTTCCTCCCTTTGCTGACTTACATCATTTTTTTTTTCATTTCTTCCTCATGCAATATTTTGCTGAGAATGTTCTGTAGTGCCATCTTTCTGTTTGTAAATTCTTTTAGCTTTTGTTTATCATGGAAAGATTTTATTTTCATTGTCAAATCTGAAGGTAAGTTTTGCTGGGTATAAGATTCTTGGTTGGCATCCATTTTCTTTGTGAGCTTGGAAAATGCTGTTCCAGGCTCTTCTAACTTTTAGGGTCTGGGTTGAGAAATCTGCTGACAGCTGTATTGGTTTCACCCTGACCCTGAATGTAATTTGATTTTTTTCTCTCACAGCCTTTAAAATTCTATCTTTATTTTGTATGTTAGGTATTTTCATAATAATGTGCCTTGGTGTGAGTCTGTTGTAATTTTGTACATTTGGTGTCTTATAAGTCTCTTGTACTTGATTTTCTATTTCATTCTTCAAACATGGGAAATTTTCTATATTATTTCATTGAATAGATTGTTCAATAAAATAGATTTGGTTTGTTTCTCTAAGCCCTCCTCAATCCCAATAATTCTTAAATTTGGTCTTTTTATGATATCCCATAATTCTTGTAGACTCTGTTCATGATTTCTTAACATCTTCTCGGTGTGGTCAACTTTGTTTTCAATATTAAATATTTTTTCTTCAGTGACTGAGGTTCTGTCTTCCAGGTGTTCTATCCTATTGGTTATACTTTCTATGAAGTTTATAATTTGGTTTATTGTTTCCTTCATTTCAAGAGTATCTGTCTGGTCTTTTTTCTGAATCTCTATCTCTTTATTGAAATGATCCTTTGCTTCCTGCTTTTGCTCTTTTTGATGTATATTGATGTTGATTGGTGCAATCATTCAATGCCTCTATTTGTTCTTTTATCTCATCATTTGCTTCTCTAATCATTTTAATTATGTACATTTTGAACTCTCTTCAGACATTTCTTCTGCCATGCTGTCATTGGATTTTATTGATGTAGCATCTATGTTTGTTTGGGACATTTTCTTTCACTGTTTTCTCATATTGCTCATGTATCTTCCCCTCTAGGAGTGCAAATCTGAGGTATTGCAGTTTTCCCCCATATACTTAAATGTGTCCCTGCAGATTTCCAATAACTCACCTCCTAGTCCTCAGTAGCCTGAAGTCTTGGAGGAACTTGATAATGCAGTGGCCCAAAAAGGATGCTGCCCCTCCAAGAAATGTGGCCTCCAGGCAGGGTATATTCTCTGCTAGTGGGCAGAGATACCTGCACGTGTTGACAGATGAGTAATTGCAGAGGCACTAGACTGTGGGTTGGGGCCCAGTTGTTCTGGGCCTGGGTCTCAGGGCCTATCTCCCTGGCAGGGAAGACTTGCCCAGCAGCTCTGCACTGGTTCCGGTCCTCTGGGCCTACCACCCTGGCATGGAAGTCTCACCTGGTGGCTCTATGCTGGTCCCAGCTCTCTCAATATTTCTTTTTCTTATATCCTGAGTCATGCAGCAACATGGAATACAGTCACCCTCTAGTCCACCATCTTGGATCTCCTTCTTCCATCTTTATTATATTAATCATTTCTAACTTCATTCCATTATGATCTTATAGAATACAATATATTATTTATATTTGCCAAGAATTGCCTTGTGGCCTAAGATGTGATCAATTTTAGTAAATGATCTGTGTGGTGGTTAGAAGAAAGTGTATTCAGTTATTGATGGATGAAATATTCTACATATGATTTTTAAGTATAATTGATTAATTGTATTTTTTTAGTTCTATAGCTTCTGTGTTTAGTTTCTGAATTGAAGATCTATCCAGTGATGAGAGAAGCATGTTAAATCACTCAGTATTACTTTGTTGTTGTCTATTTGATTCTTGAAATTGGGAGGGGTTTGTTTGATGTAGATAGATGCTCAATTATTTGAAGCATAAATATTTAAAATTGTTATATCTACTGATGTATATAATTCCTTTAAACAGTATGAAATGACCTCTTAATCCCTTCTGATTAATTGTGAATTAAAGTTCACTTTATCTGAGGATAGAAACCCCTGATTGTTTGTGAATGATATGATTTTTCCTATCCTTTTACCTTCAGTGTTTGGATTTCGTTGCCTATGAGGTGAGCCTCTTGGAGACAGCGTATTGTTGGGTCTTGTGTTTTAATCTAACCTGCTTGTCTTTTAATTGATGAGTTTAGGCCATTTACAGATAATGCTTTATTAAGAAATAATTTTTATTCCCTTCACTCTGATTTACTTCTGTTTTTTTAATTTGGATTAATTTCTCCTTTGATCAACACTTTCTCTAGTGTAGTTCCTCCCTTTGCTGTTTCTCAGTTTTATTATTCATTTCCTCATAAAATATTTTATTGAGTATGTTTATAGTGCAATCTTTCTGATTGTGAATTCTTTTAACTTTTGTTTATTTTGAAAGGTTTGTATTTTATCATCACATCTGAAGATTAATATTGCCAGATGTAGTAATTTTGGTTGGCATCCATTTTATTTCAGGGCTTCGTGTATATTATGCCAAGATCTCCTACCTTTTAGAATCTGGGTTGAAAAATTAAATAAGTCTGGATTGGTTTTCCTCTAAATGTGATCGGTCATTTTCCTATAGCAGTCTCTAAAATTTTGTCCTTATTCTAATTGTTGGGCATTTTTATAATGATGTGCATTAGTGTAGGTCTATCGTAATTTTCTATACTTGAAGTCCTGTAAACCACCTGTATTTGATGTTCCATTTTATTCTCTAGGTTTGAGAAAATTTCTGATATTATTTCTTTTAAAATATTCTGCATTCCTTTGTTTTGTATCTCTGAGACTTTATCTATCTGATATCTTAAATTTGGTCTTTTCATGTTATCCCATATGTCTTGGAAGTTCTGCTCATGTTCTCTTAACATCTTTTTTCCACAATCAACTTTACTGTACAGATTATATATTTTGTTTTCATTGCCTGAAACTCTATCTTCCAAGCAGTCTAGTCTTCTGGTACAGACTAGAGTTGATGCAGACTTGAATTTTTAATTCAGTTTAATTCAGTTTACTTAATTTTGAGAATTTCCAATTGATACTTCTTCAGGATTTCCATCTCCTTATGAAGTGATCATTCACTTCTTGGATAATCTCTCTGATTTCACTCCTTACATCATCTGTTAACTTGCATATCATTTTAACTATGAATTTTCAAAATTCTTTCTCTGATGTTTCCTCCACTGTGATATCATTGGATTCTCTTACTGAATTACTTTGGTTTGTGTGGGATGGTTTGTTTCCTTGTCTTTTCATGCTGTTCGTATGTCTACCCATTTATCAGTAAGAATCTGAGATAGCAGAGTATGTGCCCTATGAATTCATACTGTTCTTGAAGATTTCTAGTACCTCACATTTTAAAGGGAGAGAGTAAAAACAACCAATGCAATCTATATTCAGCATTAAACTAAATACTTTGTTCTTATTTTGGCATCTGAAATGCTAATTGGCACTATAAACAGAAATGGTATGATAGGCAATTGCCAACAGTAGAGATATTATGTTTGCAAAACAGTTTGCTATTCAAAAAGATGAAGAGGGAGAATGCCAAGAAGATGTAGGGTGTAATAATTGAGAGGAAGATGAGAGAGAGTAGTAGTAAAGAGTTGAAGAATGAAATAGAGAACAATAGAATTTGGCTGTTCCAGAAAGGAAATAGGGAAAGAGAATCAAGGGAAATAGGAGAAAAAGAATATAAGAACAATATTAAAAAAATATAAAACAAAACCAATATATGCTAATGAAAAACCCTAGTTCTTAAGATACAGAATAAAAAAAAACTACCTTCAAGAAATTGTAGAAATAAGAGCAAGACACATATTTGTATGTATAGATTAATATTCATGAACCATTCAGCACACACTGTTCAAAAAAAAGTTCTTGATGGAAAATAAAGGAATTTTTTCTGTTGCAATTGTCAAAAAATTTTTGTAATATTATATGTTGGTTGTCAGTTCCCAATTTTCTTTCTTTCTGTTTTTTCTTGAGATATGTATTGTGTGCAAGAGTAGTAGTTGGGGGCTGTCAATTCTTTCTTTTTGTGAAGTCCATCATTGTTGCCTGTTCTTAGGTTCCCTTCTCAGCAGTATGAGATGGGGCAGATTGGAAAGTGTTGTCTACTCCACTCCCATTGAGGGATTGCTGTAGAGTTCTGTGAAAGGAATTCCCAGAGTCAGAGCTCCTATAGGTGGGGTTTGGATCCCCAGGTGCTTTGTTGTATAATGTTTGGTGAAGCTTTTAAGTAAGCCCACCTCCACAGCCTGACTGTTTCTTGCCTATTCTGGGCATCTTATCAGTTGTATAAAATAAAATAAAAATAAATAAATAAATGAAAACATCCACTGCCAGCACCAGCAGCTACTGATGTGGATCCACCACAGGCAGGTCAGGGACAGAGAGTTCTGGTTCTGCTTGAGTGGTGGAGGACCCTAGTCCTTTGACCTACTCTGCCTCCCACTGCTCCCACATCTGGGCCCCCTGGGCTCAGTAACAAAAGCTCACATTTACTGCACACATCAAGTCATAGGTCATCCACAGCTAGTTCTGAGACTCAAAGAGAGAGAGACATCCAGGATGTCTCCTGTCTGAGTGTCTCAAATTCCCTGGGGTGCAACACTTTTTACACCTGAATTTCAGCTTGTTTTTAGTAACACACTAGGTCAATTGGAAGGCCCCAGCCAGGTCAGGTTTTTGGACCCAGCTGTAATGACACAGGTCTGGGAACACCTGGATTTGGATCCACACCCACCAGATGCCCTATGTAGCACAGTGGGAAAAGATGGGAATGCACACCATCACTCTAAAATGAACACAAAATGCAGCTCACCCACTGGATCAGATCAACAATGTCCCCAATCACCATCCTCTCCACTTACATCTCTCCACTTCAAGACACACCTTGGCACCACCCAAAATTCTGGCTCTTCTTCTCTCTGTCCCTGACCTGCCTGTGGTGGATCCACACCAGTAGCTGCTGGTGCTGGCAGTGGATGTTTTCTTTTATTTATTTATTTTTATTTTATTTTATCCAAACTTCTGAGTCCCTGGGCCATTCTGAGAGTGCAGTATTAAATCCTAATAGAATTTTTTTTTTTTTTAAACTGACCTCAAAAAGAAACTGGCTGTCCTCTTTCCTGGTTCCACACCATGGAGCAGCTTGGAAAGTAACCTTCTCTACCATCTTCACCCCTTCCTGAAACACTTTTTATTACTCCTGAGACCTCATCTTTGACTTATGTATTATTTATAAGTGTGTTACTTAATCTTCATGTGTTTGGGGTTTCTCCACCTATCTTTCTGGTTTTGATTTCTAATTTAGTTCTGTTGTGTTCTGAGAGCATACTTCACATGATTTCTATGTTAAAATTGAAAGATGTGCTTTATGACCCAACATATGGTCTGTCTTGGTGAATATTCCATGTGAATTTAAGAATGTGTATTCTTCTATTGTTGGATAAAGTAATCTGTAGGTGTCAATTAATATTCAGTTGATTGATAATTCTCTTCAGTTCAATTATACCCTTGCTGAATTTCTACCTGCTGGGTCTGTCAGTTGCTGATAAAGTGGCTGAAGTCTCAAAGTATAGATAGTAGATTTTTCTATTTCTACCTGCAGTTCTATCAGTTTTTGCCTGATGTACTTTGATACTTTTTTTGCAGAGCACATTGATATGTCTTCTTGGAGACTTGACCATTTTATCATTATGTAATATTCTCTTTATCCATGATGATTTTCCATATTCTGAAGTTCATTTTGTCTGTAATTGATATAGATATTCCAGCTCTCTTTTGATTAATGTTAGTGTGGTATATATATTTTTTCCATCCCTTTACTTTCCTTCTGTGTTTTGATAATTAAAGTAGGTTTGGTAGAGATAACATAGTTGGGTGTTCTTTTTTATTGTCTTTTATTGGGTGTATTTAAACCATTCACATTTAAAATTATTATGAATATAATTGGATTAATGTCTACAATCCTATTTATAATGATTTTCCCTTCATTGCTTTTGTTGTTTGTTTTGTCTTCCACTCTTTCAGGCTTCTCTGATTTTAAATAATCATTTTATATGCTCCATTTACTCTACTGTTACTAGATTAATTGTATTCTTAAAACATATTTTTGTAGTCACATTAGAACTTAAAGTATGTTTCCAACAAACCCAAGTCCACTTTCAAATACCACTATCCCACTTATGGGTAGGACAACTATATTTTAAAAAATTATTCCCAATTTCTGCCTCCAAATACTTATATGTAACTTTACTGTCACTCATTTCTCTTACCTATAAGCTATTATCATTGTTAACATTGTTATTATGATTGTTTTAAACAAACTACTCTTAGGTCAAATAAAAATTAGAAAAATAAAAGATTTTGGTTTATCTTTATTTCTTCTTTAGCACTCTTCATTTCTTATTTACAGTTGAATTTCTAACATATTATTTTCCTTCTCTCTGAAAACTTATTTCAATATTTCTTGCAAGGTAGGTCTACATTTTTGAAAACAAAATAAATGTTGTTATATATTTTTATATATTTATATATCTTATAATATTTTATATATTTACAAGTTTTTATATAAATATATATATATTTTAATAAAAAGTGAAGCTATTCACATTTTTAATTTTCAGTTTTCACTGAGTTGCCAACATAAAAAATCACTGTCATGCTTCACAGGCATGCCTAAGCTTCATACACTCAATTTTATGAATGCTGTGAATTGAAAAATGTTCCTGAAATGTCATGTGCATGTATTGTAAATGCTATGTTGGTTTCTGATTACCTCCATGATTATAATTTGGAACAAAAAGAGAGCAAGAATATGGATAGTGAGCATAATAGGAATGATACTTCTTTAATAAAATTCCATAGCATTCATGCTATCCCAGAGGAAGGATTTTGGTCAGGGGAATAATTTGTCTTTGACCTAAGCATTTTTGTTGCTCCTATTTTCTTAGCAGTCCAAAAAGAGTGTCTGTCTCAACCCATCATCCTTCAAGTCACATGCAGCATGACAAATAGAACAATAGATATAGAAATTTTTCCTGGGGATTGAAAAGTATAAATTATAAAAGCAGGTATTTAGGGTCAGGAACTCTATTGTTCAGAGCAGAGAGCCAGATTCCCAATGATGGAGTACCCATATGCCCATATATTTGTTAATAAACTTATTTTGTGTGTGTGCTTGTAAATTTGGATCCTTTAAAGAGCTGGGCCCAAGGTACAGATTCTTCTCTTTTAGGCTTTCCTAAGGGGGGAAATATTTTTTTATCTAAAATTAGCTCCATTAACAGATGGGCCCCCTTTATTCTATATAGTCTAATCATTTATTTATAGTATTCACTGTTGACTCAGTAGTTACCTCTTTAATGACTTTACCTGTTTAACATGCATGAAAAGCATCAATTTCTATCTTCATTCAAATGCTGCTTCTCTGATTATGAAACAACAAAAAAATGATTTTTCCCCTGTTCCTTCTTAACTCCTTAAGCATTCACTTGAATCAATACTGTAGTACATGATACTCTGTCCTTTATTATAGTTGTTTTGATGTGTCACTATTGCCTTTTCATTCATTCAGTCAACAGATAATTTGCACAAACCAAGGTGGTGAACCCTATAAAGCCAAGGTAAAAAAATTATTTTGAGTTACTTGAAGACAGTGACTATGTCTGATGCTTGCATTGCTCAGAGCTGCTCTGTATTCCACTGTCCATGGCTATTAAAAACAGTGTGCTTCAGTATATCTGACTTTCAGTCAATAAGACTTCTAAAATGTACCTGCTATTTTTGTTTTGAGGCTATAAAAAGGTATTTGAAGAGCAGTTAAGTGACATCTATCTCATAACTTAACATAATCTAAATAATAATGATTATAAGAATAATACAAAATCAATCCTATCTCTGTGATAATCTTTGATCTTTTTCCTCCTAGGATTTCCAAACTGTATCACCATCATTTGATCTCTTCTCAAAGTATGGAAAATTATATTCAAGAGCTGGACAAATTGTATAAAGGTATATATTCTTGCTAAGAAGCACTTCAAAAAGTATTCTAAATTAAATAAGCAAATGAAATTGACTTAACCATTGAGCATTTTAAAACAAATGCTATAATAGCATTTTTAATATAATGACTCCATAAGTTCTTTTTATCCTAATCTAATGGTTTCCACATTTAAAAACAATGGATTCTGTTTGTCAAATTTCTTCTCCAAAATGGACCAAAATACATTAACACAACTAACAAAAATATGAAGGTCTCTTTATCTTTAAATCAAATAATACATTAAATAGTTTGACACAATATAATGAAAAAATGCCAGTGATCTTCAGAAGTTATAATACGTTTCAGCATTGTATGCACAGACTGTCATTTAATAGTCCATAGTCCATATGTGCATTGTTTGAAGTACAAATCATCTTAAGGAATAGCAAAGAAATAGAGTCTAGGGTCTTTGATTATCAAAGAATAAAGATATCCACTGAAAATTCAAGAACAAAATGAGCTCTCATTGAATGTCGTATTTAATTGCTAAGGTATTTTAGAACCAAGAAATGATTACAATTAAGTCAGGCTAATTTGGCACATTTTAACCAAATTTAAAGGTGATATTAGATGAAGATAGCAAGGTCAGTACAGTTGAAGGGAAGGGGCAGAAATGAGAAATAAGGCCAGTTTGCATTCCTCAGTATTCGTCCAAACCAATAAACAAAGGGAAAGCACTGACCTATTGGAAAAAGAACAGAGCAGATTTATGGAATGTAAGTTTTCTTCAGTATAGTGTTAATATGTCTCCTCCACTGCATATATAACTCTGAAGTCTTCAACTTGGAAATTAATATGCTAAATTAGGTACCAATATCTGCCTTTTAACTACTCCAAAGGAATATATGAGGGAAAATATAAAATATTCTGAGCTAATAGAAAAATGTACATAAAAATTAAAATTGCTATTTCAAAGGTTAGTCAATTATCTTTACCCATTGGAGCATTTGTCTTGTATTTTTGAGCCACAGTATGAAGTAGATTAAATGAAGTGTTTCATATTTTTGAGTACCTTTATATTTTAATTCAAAGATATATCAATCTATGATGAGAGACTGAAAACAACTTCACCACTCATTAATATATACTAAGTTAAATGAAGCATGCACACAATGCAATTCTATGTAGATGTTAAATGTTAGCATAAATCTTTACCTATTTATTTGAAAAAATGCCTACAATGTATTTCTAAGAAGGCTATATAAGAAGCCTGTGTAGGCTGGGGATATAGCTCAGCTGGTAGAGTGCTTACCTGGCATGCACAAGGCCCTGGGTTCAATCCCCAGTATCACAAAGAAAAAAAAATAACTTGTGTAGTTTGGTTTTATTTTTTAAAGTATGTGTATATGTGTTTATACATGTGAATGTACATATATATGTCTTTGTGTCTAAAAATACACATCCATATACATATGTATATATATATACCTATGTATTGCAAAAAACTTAAAGGCAATAATCTCTAGGTGGTGATATTATGGAAACTTTTTTGAGGGCATTTCTATGTGTTTCAATTTTTTGATGTTTTTTCTTAATTAGACAAAAGCAAAGTGTTAAGATACTCCAATAGGACTATTTCTTCTACTCTGTTAATTAAAATGCATCTTGACTTTATTCTATTTAATTATAATAATTTAGAAACAATTATCTTTTTTTTCTGAAGGCAAAGTAATTACTTGCTAAATTATTTAAGCTGAAAGACAAGGATGAGTAACAAATGTTTTACATTATTTTTAATTAAAAAGATCATGCAATACAAAGATACAAATATATGATGGAATTTTTAAAAAATGTTTTCAAACTTCTTTCTTGGATTTTAAAGTCTTTTGTGAATTGACAATATTATTAAAATGTCATCTTTTACTCTTAGATAGGAAATGAATGTCTGGTCTTTAATTTCAGTAAGTGAAGGGCAGCAGCCTTAGCTGAGGCTCTCCTATTAAGATTTAATTTCACCAAATAAAACAAAGTACTTCTGTTCCTTATAAAGAAGGCCAAGATGAGAACACTTGCACCAAACTGTTGAATAAAGATGCTATAGTAATTTTTGGAGCTATCTATTTGATTGCTCCAGCTTCAAGGTAGTTCATCACTTCACTATAATTCACCTGACATCATTGCCTCTTACACCCAACACTGCATTTTCCCATCATTCCATTAGAAATACCAATGCCTTTATCAGATTGATCTTTCTTTCCTCAGTATGTCTAAGTATAGAATAAACAGAGCCTCCACCTCCCTATTATCACTTAATGCACTGGGGTTTTAGCCACTGAATATACTCAGGGAGAATTTAACTTAAAATGCATGCATATTCTTAAAAGCTGCTCTCTGAGTAGGATCATATGATTCCTTTTAATTTCTTTAATTTATCCTTAGATTGGTCACTTTTTGTAATCTTTTATAGTTTCCCCAAAGCAGTTTTGTCTAAATCAGACAAAACTGTCACAGTGTTTTGCCAACCTCTTAGCTCCATTCATCTCCTTCAGGCAGAAACATTCTGCGAACCAATTAGAGTGGAGCAAAGTGATGAGGATAAGATGAAATCATTGGTTGTAATTTTATGAATTGGATAAGTTATCCAATTCCATCTGGCATCAATTGGAGTTTTCTTGCATTCTGTGCTTCTCACTTTTCTCAAATTATTCTTTGTAATAGACTTGGTTCCAGGCTGTCCTCCTACTACAATGTGGTTCAGTTTCAAGGTGAATTGAGTTTTAATAAAATAATTTGTTAGGCCTGAAAACCAATGTATTCTCCTCTTCCATAGGAATTGGCATATGAATGATTGAAGTAGCTGAATTTACAAAAAGAAAGCCGACATTACAGAACATTCTCAGCAAAACATTCTATGAGGAAGAGATGAAAAACAATGATGCAAATCAGCAATGGGAGGAACTAGCCTAAAGGAATAGCCAAATAAAGGAGAAACAAAATCATGTCAAAAAACAAAAATGAGTCAAATGACTGGGAATACAAATCATATCACAATAATAACCCTGAATGTTAATGGCCCGAACTCATCAATCAAAAGACATAGATTGGCAGATTGGATTAAAAAGAAAAAATAAAACAATATGCCGCCTGCAAGAGACTCATCTCATAGAAGGAGATACACACTGTATCTCTTTTTTGTACATGGACACAGCAAAAAAGCTGGAGTATCCATCCTCATTTCAGATAATGTGGACTTCAAGACAAAACTAGTCAGAAGGGACAAAGAAGGACATTTCATACTGCTTAAGGGAAGAATAAATCAGCAAGACATAATAATCATAAATATCTATGCCCCAAAATTGGCTCATTCATATATGTCAAACAAATCCTTCTCAATTCCAGAAATCAAGTAGACCACAACACAAAAATACTAGGCGATGTTAACACACCTCTCTCACCACTGGATAGATCTTCCAAACAAAAATTGAATAAAGAAACCATACATCTCATTAATAAAATCAACAATTTAGACTTAACGGACATATATAGAATATACCATCCAACAAAGAACGAATACACTTTCATCCAACAGCACATGGATCCTTCTTGAAAATAGAACATATTTTATGCCATAAAGCTACTGTTAGCAAATACAAGAAGATAGAGATACTACCTTGTATTCTATCAGATCATATTGAATTGAAATTAGAAATAAATGACAGAATAAAAAACAGAAACTTCTCCAATAACTGGAGACTAAATAATACGCTATTATATAATGAATGGATAACAGAAGACATCAGGAGAGAAATAAAAAAATTCTTAGAAGTAAACAAGAACAAAGACACATCATATCAATATGAAAGCAGGACTTAGAGGAAGATTTATTTCATGGAGCACATTCAACAAAAGAAGAAAAAAATCAACAAATAAATGACTTAACACTACAGCTCAAAGATCTAGAAAAAGAAGAGCAGACCAACACCAAAAGTAGTAGAAGACAGGAAATAGTTAAAATCAGAGTTGAAATCAATGAAATTGAAACAAAAGAAACAATCAAAAAAATTGACAAAATAAATAGCTGGTTCTTTGAAAAAATAAATAAAATTGATAAACCCTTAGCCACACTAACAAAGAGAAAGAGAGAGAAAACACAAATTACTAAAATTCAGAATGAACAAAGAAATATCACTACAGACACCAGTGAAATGCAAAACAGAATTAGAAGCTATTTTGAAAATCTGTACTCCAACAAAACAGAAAATCTTGAAGATATCAACAAGTTTCTAGAGACCTAAAATCACCTAAACTGAACCAGGAGGACATACACAACTTAAATATATCAATTTCAAGGAATGAAATAGAAGAGGTCATCAAAAGCCTACCAACAAAGAAAAGTCTGGGACCAGATGGGTTCTCAGCTGAGTTCTATAAAACCTTTAAACAAGACCTCATTTCAATAGTCCTCAAAGTATTCCATGAAATAGAAGAGGAGGGAACCCTCCCAAACTCATTCTATGAAGCCCATATCACCCTGATACCTAAACCAGACAGAGATACATCGAGGAAAGAAAATTTCAGACCAATATCTTTAATGAACATCGATGCAAAAATTCTCAACAAAATTTTAGCAAATCGCATACAAAAACATATTAAAAAGATAGTACACCATGATCAAGTGGGTTTCATCCCAGGGATGCAAGGTTGGTTCAACATCACGAAATCAATAAAGGTCATTCACCATATCAACAGACTTAAAGTTAAGAATCACATGATTATTTTGATAGATGCAGAAAAAGCATTTGATAAGATACAGCATCCCTGCATGCTCAAAACACTAGAAAAAATATGGATAGTGGAAACATTCCTTAACATTGTAAAGGCCATCTACGTTAAGCCCATGGCCAATAAAATTCTAAATGGTGAAAAACTGAAAGCATTCCCCCTAAAAAGTGGAATAAGGTAAGGGTGCCCTCTTTCACCACTTATATTCAACATTGTCCTCGAAACTCTAGACAGAGCAATTAGACAAACCAAAGAAATTAAAGGGATATGAATAGGAAAAGAAAAACTCAAACTATCCCTGTTCACTGATGACATTATTATATATTTAGAGGAACCAGGAAATTCCACCAGAAAACTTTTAGAACTCATAAGTGAATTCAGTAGAGTAGCAGGTTACAAGATCAATGCTCATAATTCCAATGCATTTTTATACATAAGTGATGACTCTTCAGAAAGAGAAGTTAGGAAAACTACTCCATTCACAATAGCATTGAAAAAAAAAATACTTGGGAATCAATCTAACAAAAGAGGTGAAAGACCTCTACAATGAGAACTACAGAACGCTAAAGAAAGAAGTCAAAGAAAATCTTAGAAGTTGGAAAAATCTCCCATGTTCTTAGATAAGCAGAATTAATATTGTCAAAATGGCCATACTATCAAAAGTGCTATACAAAGTCAATGCAATTCCAATTAAAATCCCAATGATGTACCTTACAGAAATAGAGCAAGCAATCATGAAATGCATCTGGAAGAATAAGAAACCCAGAATAGCTAAAGCAATCCTTAGCAGAAAGAGCGAAGCAGCAGGTACAGCAATACCAGATCTTCAACTCTATTACCAAGAAATAGTAACAAAAATGGCTTAGTATTGGTACCAAAATAGACAGGTAGATCAATAGTAAAGAATAGAGGACACGGACACAAACCCAAATACGTACAATTTGCTCATACTAGACAAAGGTACCAAAAATATGCAATGGAGAAAAGATAGCACCTTCAACAAATGGTGCTTGGAAAACTGGAAAACCATATGCAACAGAATGAAATTAAACCCCTATCTCTCACCCCACACAAAACTCAACTCAAAATGGATCAAGGACCTCAGAATCAGACCAGAGACCCTGCATCTTACAGAAGAAAATGTAGGTCCAAATCCTCAACATGTCAGCTTAGGATCAGACTTCCTTAAGAGGACTCCCATAGCACAAGAAATAAAAGCAAGGATCAATAACTGGATAGATTCAAACTAAAAATCTTTCAGCAAAGAAAACCATCAGTAATGTGAGGATATAGCCTACAGAGTGGGAGAAAATGTTTGTCACTCATACTTCAGATAGAGCACTAATATCCAGAATATATAAAGAACTCAAAAAAACTCCACACCAAGAATACAAATAATCCAATCAACAAATGGGCTAACGAAATGAACAGACACTTCACAGAAGAAGATCTACAAGCAATCAACAGATTATGAAAAAGTTCACCATCTCTAGTACTAAGAGAAATGCAAATCAAAACTACCCTAAGATTCCATCTCACCCCAATTAGGATGACAATTATCAAGAACATAAGCAACAACAGGTGTTGGCGAGGATGTGGGAAATAAGGTACACTCATATATTGCTGGTGGGGTTGCAAATTAGTGCAGCCACTCTGGAAAGCATTATGGAGATTCCTCAGAAACCCTGGAATGGAACCACCATTTGACCCAGCTATCCCACTCCTTGGCCTATACCCAAAGGACTTAAAATCAGCATACTACAGAGATACAACCACATCAATGTTCATAGCTGCTTAATTCACAATAGCCATATTGTGGAACCAAACTAGATGTCCTTCAATTGATGAATGGATAAAGAAACTATGGTATATATATACAATGGAATTTTACTCAGCCATAAAGAATTATAAAATTATGGTATTTGCAGGCAAATGGATGAAATTGGAGAATATCATTTTAAGTGAGATAACCCAATCTCAAAAACCAAAGGACAAATGATCTCGCTGATAAGCAATTGATGACACATAATGGGGGGTGGGAGGGGTTAGTGTTAGGGTTAGGTGTAGGGTTAGGGTTCAGGTTAGGATGGGGGAAAGAATGGAGGAAGGATGGACTGTATAGAGGGAAAAGAGGGGTAGGAAGGGTGGGGGCGAAGGGAAAAATAACAGAATGAATCAAACAACATTAACCTACGTAAATTTATGATTACACAAATGGTAAGCCTTTACTCCATGTACAAACAGAGAAACAACATGTATCCTATTTGTTTACAAAAAAAAAAAAAAAGAAGAAACTGTGGATGTATCTCAGTGGTAAAATGCTCCTAGGGGCAGTCCCCAATACTAAGGAAAGAAATTTGCAAGTCTGCTTTCAAGGAGGTGATCTGGTTTCTGATTTCTGGTTAGTAGGGCTTTGTTTGATCCTGCACAAGTTTTTTTTTTTTTTTTTGGTGCTTTTATTCCTTTGTGATTTATGGTCCCTGGATTCAATCCTAAGTTCTTAAAAAATGTTAGAACACATAATTAGAAGAGATTTTTTTTAAATTAAGGTAACACAAATGATTGAAGGTTTTAAAATGATGAAAACTACCTATGGTCTATAGTCAACCAATGTCAATTTCATGGTTTACTATTGTAGTGCTGCTATATGAGATGAGTCTTTTTAGGTTGGGGGTATGGTTAAGTGGTAGAGCACCTGCTTATGTACAAGGTCCTGTGTTTGATTCTCAACAACCCCCCCCCCAAAAAAAAAATGTCTCCTGTGGGAGAAACTGTTTAGGGTACATTAAACTTTTCATACTATTTTCATAACCTCCTATAGTCTTTAAATATAAATGTGTGTGTGTGTGTGTGTGTGTGTGTGTGTGTGTGTGTGTGTGTGTATTTGGTACTGAGCATTGAACCCAGGGGTGTTTTATCACTGAATTATATCCACAGTCCTTTTTTTAGCCAAGGCCACACTAAATTGCTAAGGGTCTTGGTAGGTTGAGTCTGGCCTTAAAATTACCATCTTCGTGCCTTAGCCTCTCATGTCATTGGGGTTATAAGCATGTGCCACTATACCTGGCTGAAATAATTTTAAAAGTAAATTTGTAACAGGAACCTTGAATGTCATGCAGGATCTAGTATCCAATCTATTTTCTGTTCTGGTCACACAGACTATATTTTCCAGCTCCTTTGGACTTTGGAAGGGTGGTGTCAGGGGGGACTTCTAGTCACCAGGAGGAGGAATGGGTGGGTACCACTTCCAGCCCTGCCCTGAGAATCTCCCCAACTTCCACACTTTCCCTTGCAACAGTCCACACTCTTTCCCTTCCCAAAAACTGAAGCAGAACACTGACAGATTCTAGGGGTGGTAGGGCTACAGCATGATCAGTCAGGGCTGGGGTGCTGCCCACTGACCCAGTACATGAGCAAGAAATAAAACCCTGTTAGTTTCAACCATAGGCCCCTTACACTTCTCCTTTACATCAAAATACTGGGACCCATATTGATTATGTAGGCAATAGCCATTGATCGTTACTGTGTTAGACGTTAAAACTGAAAAAAAAATAGAATATTTATTAATTCATTAAAGAGTAAAAAATCATATGAGGCAGGAGGATCACACATTTAGGGCTAGCATGGGCAAATAAGGATCTCAAAGTAAAAAAAAGAAAAAATTTAAAGGGCCAGGGATGTAGCTGAGTAGTAGATTGGTCCCGGGTTCCACCTCCCAGTACCACAAAAAAAAAAAAAAAAAAAAAAAAAAAAAGATAGAAAGAAAACAAGAAGAGGAAAAGGAAGAATCATAAACACATTCATCACATTTTAACCTAAATACCATATTTTTGTATTTTAAAATCACTCATTTCATAACTAAAAATTTATATTTTTTCTGTTTAATTGTTTTTCATTCTTTTATTTTTATTTTTTAAATTTATTTTTATTGTAAACAAATGGGATACATGTTGTTTCCGTTTGTACATGGAGAAACAGCATACCGTTTGCATAATCATACATTTACATAGGGTAATGATGTTTGATTTATTCTGTTATTTTTTCCTTCCCCCACTCCTCCCACCCCTCTTTTCCCTCTATACAGTCCCTCCTTCCATCCTCCCTTCCTGGCACCCCACTCCCCATTATGTGTCATCATCCGCTTATCAGCAACATCATTTGTCCTTTGGTTTTTTGAGATTGGCTTATCTCACTTAGCATGATATTCTCCAATTCAATGCCATAATTTTATTATTTACAGCTGAGTAATATGGATTTCCAGATTTCCCAGCACCATTTGTTGAAGAGACAATCTTTTCTCCATTGCATATTTTTGGCACCTTTGTCTACTATGAGAAAATTGTATTTATTTGGGTTTGTGTCCATGTCCTCTATTCTGTACCATTGATGTACCTGTCTATTGTGGTACCAATACCATGACATTTTTGTTACTATTGCTTTGTAGTATAGTTGAAGTTCTGGTATTTCAATAGCCCCTGTTTCACTCTTCCTGCTAAGGATTGCTTTAGCTATTCTGGGTATCTTATCCTTCCAGATGAATTTCATGATTGCTTCCTCTATTTCTGTAATGTACGTCATTGGGATTTTAATTGGAATTGCATTGAATCTGTATAACACTCTTGGTAGTATGGTCATTTTGACAATATTAATTCTGCCTACCCAAGAACATGGGAGATATTTCCATATTCTAAGGTCTTTCTCAATTTCTTTCTTCAATGTTTTGTACTTTTCTTTCTAGAGTTCTTTTACCTCTTTGGTAAGATTGATTCCTAAGTATTTTATTTTTTTTGAGGCTATTGCAAATGGAGTTGTTTTCCTCATTTTCCTTTCAGATGTTTCATCACTTGTGTATAAATATGCTTTAGATTAATGTGAGTTGATTTTATAGCCTGCTATTTTGCTGAATTCATTCATGAGGTCTAGAAGTTTTCTGGAGGAGGTTTTTGGATCCTCTAAATATAGAATCATGTCATCAGCAAATAGTGAGAGCTTAAGTTTCTCTTTTCCTATTCCTATCCCTTTAATATCTTTAGTCTGTCTAATTTCTCTGACTGGAGTTTTGAGTACAATGTTGAATAGAAGTGGTGAAAGAGGACATCCCTGCCTTGTTCACATTTTTAAAGGGAATGTTTTCAGTTTCGTTCCATTAAGAATGATGGTGGCCATGGACTTAGCATAAATAGCCTTTACAATGTTCAGGTATGCTCCTACTATCCCTATTTTTTCTAGTGTTTTGAGCATGAAGGGGTGTTGTATTTCATTGAACGCTTTTTCTGCATCAATTGAAATAACCATATGATTCTTATCCTTAAGTCCATTGACATGATGGATTACGTTTATTGACTTACGGGTGTTAAACCATCCTTGCATTCCAGAGATGAACCCCACTTGATCGTGGTGCACGATTTTCCTAATATGTTTTTGGATAGTTTTCCAATATTTTGTTAAGTATCTTTGCATCTATATTCATCAAGGATATTGGTCTAAAATTTTCTTTCCATGATGTGTCTTTTCCTGGTTTGGGTATGAGGGTGATATTAGCTTAATAGAATGAGTTTGGTAGAGTACCGTTCTTTTCTATTTCCTGGAGTACTTTGAGAAGTATTGGAATGAGTTCTTCTTTGAAGGTCTTGTAAAAGTTGGCTGAGAATATGTCTGGTCCTGCACTTTTCTTGGATGGTAGGTTTTTAATGGCTTCTTCTATTTCATTGCTTGATACTGTTTAAATTGTGTATGTCCTCTGGTTCAATTTGGGAGGAGTATATGTCTCTAGAAATTTGTCAATGTCTTCGGTAGTTTCTATTTTGTTGGAATACAGATTTTCAAAGTAGCTTCTCATTATGTTATGTGTCTCAGTGGTGTCTGTCATGATATTTCCTTTTTCAACACGAAGTTTAGTAATTTGAGTTTTCTGTCTCCTCTTTGTTAGTGTGGCTAAGGGTTTGTCTATTTTGTTTACTTTCTCAAAGAACTACTTTTTGTTTTGTCAATTTTTTGAATAGTTTCTTTTGTTTCAATTTCATTGATTTCAGCTCTGATTTTAATTATTTCCTGTCTTCTACTACTTTTGCTGTTATTCTGTTCTTCTTTATCTAGGGCCTTGAGCTGTGATATTAGGTCATTTAGTTGTTGACTTTTCATTCTTTCTGAAATGCGCTCCATGCAATGAATTTTCCTCTTAGTACTGCTTTTGTAGTGTCCCAGAGATTATGATATGTTGTATTGTCCTTCTCATTGACCTCTAAGAATTTTTTTTAATCTCCTCCATGATGTCTTTTGTTATCCATGTTTTATTCAATTACATATTATTTAGTCTCCCCGTGTTTCAGTAATTTCTGTTTTTTATTTTGTCCTTGATTTCTACACTCAGTCCATTATGATCTGATAGAACACAAGGCAGTATCTCTAATTTTTTGCATTTCCTAAGGGCTTCTTTGTGGCATAACATATGGTCTATTTTTGAGAGTGTTCCATGTGCTGCTGAGAAGAAAGTGAATCTGCTCATTGATGGATGGAATATTCTATATGTGTCTATTAATTCTAGCTTATTGATTGTGTTATTGAGTTCTATGGTTTCTTTTTTGTTTTTTGTTTGGAAGATCTATCTAGTGGTGACAGCGGTGTGTTGAAGTCACCCAGAATTATTGTGTTGTGGTCTATTTGATTCCTGAAATTGAGAAGGATTTTTTCGATGTACAGGGATGCACCATTGTTTGGGGCATAAATATTTGCTATTGTTGTCTTCCTGATTTATGGTTCCCTTAAGCAATATGAACTGTCCTTCTTTATCCCTTCTGACTAACTTTGGCTTGAAGTCCACTTTATCTGATATAACGATGGAAACTCCCAATTTTTTACAGAGTCCATGTGTGTGGTAGGATTTTTCCCATCCTTTTACCTTTAGTCTGTGGATGACTTTTTCTATGAGATGAGTCTCTTTCAGGCAGCATATTGTTCAGTCTTTTTTTTTAATCTATTCTGCCAGTCTATGTCTTTTGATTGATGAGTTTAGGCCATTAGCATTCAGTGTTATTTTTGAGATATGATTTGTATTCCAGTCATTTGGTTTATTTTTGGTTTTTAAATTGGCTTGGTTTATCCTCTGAGTGGTTTTTCTCTAAGGTAGTTCCTCCCTTTGATGACCTACATTGTTGTTCTTCATATCCTCTTCATGGAATACTTTGTTGAGAACATTCTGTAGTGCAGGCTTTCTATTTGTAAATTCTTTTTAATCCGTTCTGCCAGTCTATGTCTTTTGATTCATGAGTTTAGGCCATTAACGTTCAGCATTATTATTGAGACATGATTTGTATTCCCAGTCATTTGGCTTATTTTTGGCTTTTAAGTTGGTTTCGTTTATCCTTTGAGTGGTTTTTCTCTAAGGTAGTTTCTCCCTTTGCTGACCTACATTATTGTTCTTCAATTCATCATCGTGGAATATTTTGTTGAGAACATTCTGTAGTGCAGGCTTTCTATTTGTAAATTCTTTTAACTTTTGTTTATCATGAAAGGATTTTATTTCATCTTCAAATCTGAAGGTTAATTTTTCTGGGTATAGGATTCTTGGTTGGCAACCACGTTCTTTCAGAGCTTGAAATATGTTGGTCCAGGCTCTTGTAACTTTTAGAGTCTGGGTTGAGAAGTCAGCTGTTATTCATATTGGTCTCGCCCTATATGTAATCTGATGCTTTTCTCTTGCAGACTTCAAAATCCTATCTTTATTTTGAATGTCAGACATTTTCATTATAATGTGCCTTGGTGTGGATCTGTTGTGATTCTGTGCATGTAGTGTTCTGTAAGCCTCTTGTATTTGATTTTCCATTTCTATCTTCAGGTTTGGGAAATTTTCTGATATTATTTTATTGACTAGGTTGTTCATTCCTTTGGTTTGCATCTCTGTACCTTCCTCAAACCCAATAATTCTTAAATTTGGTCTTTTCATGATGTCCCATAGTTCTTGGAGATTCTGTTCATGATTTCTTACCATCTTATCTCTTTGGGTAACTTTATTTTCAAGATTCAATATTTTGTCTTCATTGTCTGAGCTTCTGTCTTCCAAGTGGTCTAGCCTTTTGGTGATGCTTTCCATTGAGTTTTTTATTTGGTTTATTGTCTCCCTCATTTCAAGGATTTCTGTTTGGTTTTTTTGAGAATCTCTATCTGTTTGTTGAAATGATCGTTTGCTTCCTGGAGGTGCTCTTTCAGCTTATTGGTATTATCATTCATTGCCTGCATTTGCTCTCTTATCTCATCCTTTGCTTCATGAATCATCTTAATCATGTATAATCTGAAGTCCTTTTCTGACATTTCTTCTAACATACTGTCATTGGATTCTATTAATATAGAATCTAGATTTGTTTGGATAATTTTCTTCCCTTGTTTTTTCATGTTGTTCATGTATCTTTTCCTCTAGCAATGCAGATCTGGGGTATTGCAGATTCCCCCCTATAGGCTTATAGTGGCCCTATAGGTTTCCAAAACCCTTTCTTTAAAGGGAGATCAATATTAGGAGTGCCCCAATCAGACACTATGCAATTCTAGACCAAATAGCCCCTATGGGGACAGTAACAAAATTGTCATAATAAACAAAATGAGTTCAAATATTATCTTTGGTAAAACAAACAGGTTTGCATTATGATCTGCAGTTCCTATCGGAGGACATAGAGGATGAAGAGGGATGTAGAATGTGGCTGTTAATGGGTAAGAAAATAATATACAGAAGTTCTAGAAAATAGAAAGGGTGAGAGTGTAATAAAAAAATCAGATGCATTGAATTTTTTATTTAGTTTATTGTTTCCTTCATTTCACGGATTTCCATTTTTTCTTTTTTGAGAATCTCCATATCTTTGTTGAAATGATCTTTTGCTTCCTGCAAGTGCTCTTTCAGCTTATTGGTATTATCATTCATTGCCTGCATTCACTCTCTTATCTCATCCTCTGCTTCATGAATCATCCTAATCATGTATAATCTGAAGTCCTTTTCTGACATTTCTCCTACCATACTGTCATTGGATCCTATTAATATAGAATCTAGATATGTTTGGATCATTTTCTTCCCATTTTTTTTTATGTTGTTCATGTATCGTCCCACTAGCAATGCAGATCTGGGGTATTGCAGATTCCCCCCTAAAGACTTATAGTGGCCCTATAGGTTTCCAAAACCTTTTCTTTAAGGGGAGATCAATATTAGCAGTGCCCAATTCAGACACTCTGCAATTCTAGACCAAATAGCCCCTATGAGGACAATAACAAAATTGTCATAATAAACAAAAGGAGTTCAAATATTATCTACACTATAACAAACAGATTTGCAATAAGGCCTGCAGTTTCTAATGGAGGACAAAGAAGATGCAGAGGGGTGTAGGATATAGCTGTTAATGGGATAAGAAAAGAATATACAGAAGTTGTAGATAATAGAAAGGGTGAGACTGTAATAAAAAGAAATTGGATGTTAGCATGCAAAAAGGGAGAAAGAGACTCTGAGGGAACAGGTAAACAAAAGGAAAGAGAGCCAAAAAAAGTAAAGAAAAAAAAAACAAAATTGTTCAATAAGAGAAGCAAGAAAGTCTACACTATTACAGTCATACAGTATTCAAACCTCCCAGTCTTCAGTAGCCTGATGCATGAGAGGTACCTGACAATGAGCTTCAGGTCTCCAGCAGGCATCTCAGGATGGGATTTGCCCCACTAAAGATCAGAACTACTGCTTCCAGGATTATCCAAGATGGCTGCTCTGGGTTCCAAATGTGTTGGCAAATGGGGAGCTGCAGCTTGGGATGTGGACGTGGTCACCTGGAGGTCCTGGAGTTGGGGTGCGGTTGGTCAGGCAGGGTTCCTGGAAGTTGGGTGTGTTTGGTGTGGTTGCAGGATACTGGAGGCCAGGTGCAATCAATCAGTCAGTCTGGGGTTCTGGTGATAAGGCACAGTCAGTTGGTCTGGGGGTCCTGGCAGCAGGGAGCAGTCAATGTGAGGGCCCCACAGGAAGGGATTGATCAGTCGGGCTGAGGAATACTGGAGATGGGACTCAGTCAGTCTGGCCAGGGGTCCTATGGGGCCTGACAGTTTTCTCAAAATGGTGGCAGCCATGTGTAATCAAACCTGCAGGTATTGTCACAGTGAACTTCCAGGCAACAGCAGGCAGCTTGTGCTCCACTGGCGGTCAGTGATCAGTTTGCTGACTGTTGTCGGATGATCAGGAGGTGAACCTCATGTGGTGGTTGATGGATAGGTGTGAGTCAGGCAATGGACAGGCAAGAGGCAGGCAAATGGCGGATGATAGGCACCTGACAGTGAGCAATCTGAACTCAAAAATGGTGTTGATATGATCGCAGACTGCAGGTGATCACAGTAGACAAAAGGGATAAACAGCAGGGGATTGATAAGCAGCAGAAACTGCCTCACCAAGAAACAGATATCTTCTGCTTGAAACTGGAGTTATGGAATGACAAGGAACACAACCTCCCTTTAGTCCACCATCTTGGATCTAACCAATTTCTTATTTCATTTTCTTCATAGTTCTTTTTACTACCGGATGTTCATTTGTTATTGAATGTCTTCCCCCATACCCCAGAATATTGTTCCCCAAGAGCTGAGTGTTTTCTGTCTTGTCATTAACAGTGTCTTAGCACCTCAAACACTATCTCACACATTGTAACACATGTTGAATTCCTATGAGTGAGTGAGTGAATGCATGAATACAGAGGTAGATGGTTCCTAGACCAGTCAGTTTCCCCTATAATGAGGTTAATGTATTAACGTTTCTGAAAGAAGTTCTCCCACAGAGTAGGTTAGTCAGCACATGGCAGGCACAGAGGCAAAAGCTTATGATGCTCATCTAGATACTATCCAGAAGAGAGGACCCTTAGTTATCACACTCTAGTGCTCTTATTATGAATGACAGAAGCCAGGTAGGCTTGGCCTTTGCTCGTAGACAGCTCTCCACCTTCCTTTCTTGCAATTTTCTCTTCTTGCTTTCTTTCTTCTCCTCACAAGACATAGAAAAAATACTAGGTCCTGGATCCTGAACTCCTGGGTTCAATTCTGACTTTTCCACATTCAGGGAGGAAAGATTTAAAGTAAATTACTTCATCTCTCTCTGCCTCACTTTTAAAAACACAAAATAATCACAACAGTTCTTAGATATGTTTTGAATATTGAAAGAAGTAATACACATATATCACTCATAATAATGTCACTCATGATAATGCCTAACTATTCTAGCACACAGTAAGCACTTAGTAAATGCTGTTATTATTACTTTATCTTCTATTGATTTCAACTCTTACATTTCAAGAACTCACATATTTGACTGAATTCATTTGACTCTACAATTTCAAAAGCATGATATCTTTTGCTTTAAGGAATTCAAAAATTTTCTCTTATAAATTTATACTATACTAATTTTTGTTACTTTCTGTTTCATACCATGCTTTCTGTTTCATCTGGTGAGAAATTCTATTATATCTATAGTAGAAATAATATAATATATCTTCATTCATATGTTCAAATCTCTCCTCCTTCATCTTGTTTGAGCTTCAGTCCAGACAAAGTCGCTCTGAATCTTTCACTTCACCCTTTTCCAGATGAGATGAGTGTGATGGGCAGAATTCTAAGGCATCCCTGCATACTTCCTGTTTCCCTGGTGTCCATACATTGCATGATCCCCAGGAGTGAGTAAAGTGGATTTTACTCCCATGATGAGGTCATGTAGTATGGCACAGGCAGGAGGTTATCTAGATGAGCTTAGTTACACAAACTAAGCTCACCTTAAAACAGAGCATTCTCTGGTTGGTCAGAGGTGAATCAGTGATTCAATGTATGAGAAAAATTTTATGCATTCTTGATAGCTTGAAGATGAAGGGAGTCATGTGGTAAGGTTTGAGGTATGCTGACAAAAAGTCTGTATTAGTTTTCACAGATGTAGCCAAATCACAGTTATGTACTGCAGTTATCATCAGCCTAAGTTAGTAGCTGTCCAGACTACGGAGAGAGAGAAAAACATCGGTAATACTAACTCCCTAACACTAAATTGACTTCCAAGCCCTTCACATCCTTCACATGTTTTTACCTGACAATACACCTACATTTCAAAAGTTTTATTTTTAAATATATATATATATGTATATAATTTTAAATATGTATATATAAATGTATATATACATACACATGCACATACATATATACATAATTATAGAGTGGATAATTATTTAGTACCCTGTAATTTCTCAAATAACATAATAATTAAATAACCAAGTAAAAACAATATTCTGTAAATATTGTAAATTATGAAACATGTCTAAAAGTGACTATTATTCTATCCCCATTAAGGAGAAGTCACTAAAAAGACCATCACCAGTTAGATGAATATTCGATCAAACAAACTATATTCACATAGCAATTTATAATTTGACAATACATAATATCATTTATGAAGATTTCAGATGAACCCAAGGTCTGGAAGATGTAAGGGATCCCATGAAAACCAAGCTGGACGCAGGAAATCATGTAAGGGAGTTTATTAAGTAAACAAATTGTTTCCCTGCAGGGTAAGAGAGAAAATGAGAGGAAAAGAAAGGGAAGAAGAAAGGGCACGTGCTAGAGAGAGGGAAAAGCATGGAGGATAGAGAAAGCAAGTAGGAGAGAGAATGCAAGAGAAAAGATGGTGGGGTAGCTACCGTGAAGCAGTTGAATTCCACCGGGCTAACAGGGGACCAATAATGGAGAAGGATACTTGCAAGCTGACTGATGAACCAATAGCTAGCTAGGATGTGCACAGACTGACAGTAGTTGGGAGGCCCAGAAATGACTGCAACGGAAAGGGTGGGGAGAGAAATTTTGTGCATTACAGAAGAGATCATCCATTTCTCCCTTTCTGGGATATAGCTGCCTCTTGATCTTGGAAACCTTTTAGGCATGAGATCCTGTTGTGATCTTGCTAATGGGAAGTTTGAGGAGTTATGATCATGTTACTTCTTCTGCCATTCCCACTTCCTCAAATATTTGCTACTCGTGTCAAGGAAATCTGAAGGTTTTCAAATTTCCAATTTCTCTGTTATGGTTGAATTTTGAGAAGTCAAATTTAGACACCTGTATTTTACCCCAGGTTTGCTCAGAAAAGCCCTGGATGACATTTCCCATGGGCAGAAGACAGAAGCGGGCCTGACAAGTCCTGTTAGAGCTTGTACAATGACATGAGAGTGATTAGGTGAAGAAAGTAGAAGGAAATGAGATCACTTTCCCAAAGCTGTTAAATGCTCTCTGATATAATGCTCTCCAAAAAGGCTTATACAGTGAGGTCATTTTGGTTTGGTGTTCTATTTAGTGAAAGACATGGATTTGAAGAAGTTTTGTGAATAGAGCTCTGTAGTAATATATCCAATAAATCTGATCTGTCACCAAGAGTAGCATTTTTCATAGCAGGGGTTGGAACTTAAAAAAAAATACCACAAAGTATGACACTTTGATGTGCTGAGCACTTTGAATTAAAGAAAACTGGGAGACCTTAGAAGCTGCCTTAGAATCAAAGTCTCTCTAATCTTATCTTTCTCCTCCTTCAAATGCAGAGAGGGACTTTTTTCTAAAATCCCTTATCTACCTAAAAACTAGAACCACCTAAAAGGAACACAATTACCTTTGATTCTCTCCTGAGGTTCCATTGGCCAGGTAAGATTAAACTCATACCTTAGGACTGAAGATTGAGGAATGTCACCACACCCAAACAGACTTTGTCACAAGTTATTTTCTTATCTTCAGGCCCTTCATTATCCAGACAGATTCATTAATAATCTATTGTTCATTCTTTGGGCCCATTCAATTCCCTGATAATCATTTATTACTTCTCAAAATTATTTATATCCCCCTCAGTTTCCCACACTCCTTTGAAGAAGTGTAGAAAGTTTCTGAGTCTTATTGGGCTAGTGGGTACTCACTGTTCTGTGATGCACCCAGACACTTTAATTTTTATGTGTTTTCTCCTGTTGATCTGTCTATTTTTAGTCCTTTTCAGCAAACCTTCAAAAGGCAGAAGGGAAATTTTCTTCATTCTTACATGCAGGAGGAGAGAATTTCTTTTCTTTACAGTTTACATGCTACTATATTTCAATGGGGAAAAAGCAATTATCCAGGCACCAATTACCTGATAAATTACTTTGCAATGACTCATAGAAACCAGAAGCATCAGTCAGGGTCAATCAGGACACAAAACCACAAAGTAATTTGGACAGAGAAAGTTTAATTATAAAGAATTAGCAACTATAGGATTGGTATATCAATAGATTGATTAGTAAGGACTCCAAAGAATACAGGAAGAGTAGATAGAACAGTCACTACCTCTAGTATTGAGAAAGAGTATCCAAGGAGACCTTTCAACTCCTAGGTTAGTTGGAGAACTGACTTCGGGTCAGTGAGTGACAGAGAAGTTTCTCTGGTACTGCACCAGGACAACCTGCCATAATTTCACCCTTCAAGGATGCTGGATAAAGCTTTTCATAGGAGGTGTCCCATTAGAGCCACTCTGCCACAGAACTCCCCTGGGTGTGTTTCAGGGGGAAGCTCCTGGCTGGTGGGTGCTGCTGATTGGCACACACTGCAGGGGTCAGGAGAAGCTGCTCATACTGGAAGAACCAGATCCTGGAGAAGCTGCCTGCATTCCAGGAGTCTGGGGTTGGATTCACAAGAGGCAAGTGCTGGAAAAGGGACTCATGCTGGAGAAGCATCATAGACTTCAAGAACCTGCTGATAAACATGCTTGACCCACAGGGACTCCTTCCTGAATGTCTCTCCAGTGCCCTCTACTGATGTAATTTAGCATCCTGCCATCTGACATGGGAAATGTCTACAAAACCCAGATCTGTTTTCACAAATTAGGCATCAAGGGGGAGCTTGAATGAAGAGGCAATAAATTGATATGTAAGAATATTCAGTAGTGCAGTATCTGTACTTGGTATAGTGCTTTTTATCTGTGAATTTCTTTCTGATATGTACATGGACTGACTGCTTGGAAATGTCATCCCCTTTCACCATCTCCAATCCTTGGGAATATTTACATTTTGATGATCAATAGATAACTTAATTAACTTCTGTATTTTTAACATGCTGGTGAATCCATACAACTCTTTGCATTCCTATCTCTCACCACCTACAGACTTTCCCCCATCCCTCTTTCTTTTGATATTGTCCCTGAGTGAGAATTTATTTCTATGACACTGAAGTTTCTTCCTCTTGGCATATAACTCCAAGTGTTCTGGAGTTAGAGAAAGCAGTATAAACAGTGTATTTCTCTTGTCCTGACTGGATTGCTGGAGTGATCCCAGGTCTCAGAAATGGATGCTGTTAGTTTGTTTCTGGAATGCTTTACAAAAGCTTGATCCATAGTGCAGCAGTGTTTAGAGGTGGTGCTATTGGGTGGGCTCTAGAGAACCGATTGGATCATGAGGACTCTGAACTCAACAATGGATTAATCCATTCATGAATTCATAATTTGATGGCACTATTGAGAAGTGGTGGAAGCTGTAGGAGGTGGGCTCTAATTGGAAGAAGGGCACTGGGAGTGTGCCCTGCAAGTGTACACATAGTCGCCAGTGCTTTCTTCTCTTCTTCTCTCTGCTTCCAAGGTGAAAACTTTGCTCTGCCACATTCTTTCTCCATGATGTACTGCCTCACCACAGGCACAGAAACAATGGAGCCTGCCACCATGGACAGAAACCTTTGAAACCATGAGTCAAAACAAATCTTTCCTCCCTTAAGTTGTTTTTCTGAGATATTTTGTCACAATCATGAAAAGCTAACTAACACAACTTCTCTGGTACATTTACTACCTTTGCCTGCAAGGGTGACCATTGTTACTTCATATGGTTTTACACAGAGAATCAGTGAAGCTGAGAATAGTTGAGACAGCTTCATTTTGAAAGATGCATATGAGAGTTTTTTTAAAAGCACTGAATTTATTGTATTTTGGAAAGTATGATATAAAATATATTTTATTCACAAAAGTGCTTTGAATATACAGAGTTTTTAAAATCTCTAATGCTAAGTCCCTGGAGACCTTTATTTCAGTTATTTAATGATATTTCCCCCTTTATTTGGTCCTTAGAGAGTCTGGAAAATATTTGATTATAACTTGAACTTGAAGGATTTTCTATGTTACCAACATTCATTCTCTTAGCAGTTACTCATTCATTTGTGCATTGATTCATTTAACACATAAAAGAATATTGGGCATATAATTGTCTGTGGGTGGTTGGAGAAAGAGAGGTGATTATGAAAATGCATGACAGATTTCTCTTCTGGACAACATATCAAATCAGAGGGAAGATAGGAAGTACAGGGCCACAATGCAGAGGGCTTCATAATGGCAAGTTAAAAAGAGATACATTTTATAATCTGAGAAAAAATAGCTGAAAACAGAATTTCAGGATCAAAATCATGTAAGAAGATAATCACAGTGTTTGTTCTTAAGGAGAGCTGTTCTAGGTCCTGCTTAGCAGACTCTATACATTTGATGGTTGTCCTTATGCACATATAAATTAAGGAGCAATTGAGTAGCTAAGTAGAGTTGCAAAAATGAATGAGAAGGTTGATTTTCTTCTGATTCAGCCTCTGAATAACTGAAGTTGGAAAAGTCAACTTGGGTTCTGGATTCCCTAAGACCATCCACAGCTTCAGTGATTCACTTGGAGGACTCAGCTATCGCGTTCCCTCTGCCCGCAGAGAGAGACACGACAAACTGGTTGTTGGTCAGAGCTCTTTATTGTTCTTCCTCATTGTTCTTCATTCTTCTTTCTCCTCTTTTCTCCTTCTCCTTTAACAAGGAAGTCATGGTCCTTATATATGAATCATGAGCCAATCAGGTTACAGAGCATGTGGGGAGAGCATGATTACAATATAATACAATAGGGGTATCAAGAGAGCACGCAGTGAGCACGAGTCACCTCATCCAATCAGAACGATTTCCTTAAGCAGTGTCAGCTGTTTGTTGCAAACCAGGCCACCCCGGCTCAGTGCCAGGTGCCACACTGAAGTCCTTGTCAGCTGTTTGTTGCAAACCAGGCCGCCCTGGCTCAGTGCCAGGTGCCACACTGGAGTCCTTGATGTTGCAAACCAGGAGCCCCGGTTCAGTGCCAGGCTTTGCAAACCAGGTCGCCCCGGCTCAGTTCCAGGCTAGGGTGGGGTCTGCAGTACCCTGACAGCTCCCCCTTTCTTTTATTAAAAGAAAAGACTTGAGACCATGCCTGTCTTAGGTTGAGGGGTCCAGCACATGTCCTTACCCGTCATCAAAGACTGTAGAGCATGCTACAGCTTCTGTCTTAGGTTGGTACATGGCCACCTCCTTCATTACCCATCGTTGACTACCGGTCTAGCATATTTGCCATATATGGGGGGAAGCCTTTAGCCTCAATGGCAGTCAGGACTTGTTGAAGGATGATTTGATCTCTCTGTTGGGTGGCTCGTAATTGATAAATTAAGCGAATGAGATATAAAACACCTAAAATATTAGTTCTAGGGAGCCAAGGTTTGCCCATTGTTTTACAAAACCTAGAGCAGTAGAGAACCATTTGACCATTTCAGATACAGGTGCCACATTTACCCTGGTGGTATTGACTCTCAATTTTAGCTCTTAGTTGAGAGGTTAAATTGTCAAACCCATATGACCAAGTACAAGTAAGATAGTGAGAAAGATTTCTAGACAACATAGCTGCTTGGCTATCATTATAAAAAGTGATAGGGGTAACACAAACTGCTCTTAGAGAGTAAATACACCCAAGTCCCAAAAGTTCTTGTAAAATGTCCACTTGTTTTTGCAGTAGGTCCACCCGTTGGTTAACCAGCAGAATTCCAGCTTTAAATGACCATTTAGAGTCTCTTGAGTTTGTAAGGCAGTGGCAGTGTTTTCTGCCAAATGATTAACTGTAGTTGTTGTCTGTATTGTAGTTGTCAATGTGGCTGCTGCGGTTGTGGCTGCTGCTGCAGAGGCTGCAATGGCAGTGATCACAGCTGTTGTGATGCTAAAATCTCTTTTGTTTCTTGATAATAGTACTGGTAGTTCTGTATTTGTAACAGAGACTGGGACTGGTAGGAAGGTAGGAATAGGCATTAAGACTGCTCGTGAGAACCTAGAAGCATTCCAACATTGAGAGAGAAGTTTGGAGAATAGCAGCTTCATAAATACCCTGCTTTAAAACTTGTATACTTGGAAAATATGAACACATTTAATATACAACTAGAAACCATTTTACAATTACCTTGACACTTTTTTCTTACCAAATTTAGTTTTTTTAAGAAAAATGTAGACTCTGTAACACAGTACAATACTCTTAACAGTTGTTTAACCATAATTGTATAAACCCCAATTTTTAAGACTAATTGTTTTAAAGAATAAAACTTAATAGACACAAAGTTAAGAGTAAATTAGTGTTTCTAAGAAATCCTTGTTATTTTACCATGTCATTTTACCATATAGATTAAACTTTGGCTTATATTAGAACATTAGTATTTCACCTTAGGAAAAACCTTAAATAGCTTTAGCTGTTTCACATACATACAACCAACTTAGTTTTACACAAACTTGTTGAAACTTGCCCTTTACTTACACAGACTTTCTTAGCACCTATTTAGACCCTTATGCATTTCATCACACAAGCACTTTTTTACCCAGAAACATTTCCTTTTTCCTTTTACTAAATATATTCTCATACCCAGACCCTTTTATTTTCTCTTTCCTATTTGTTGACCCCTTTTTGTTCACATTCTGAAACAACTTTTATGAAATTTTTGAATTTAGATAAATTACACCATTTTAACAAGATAAAATACTTTGTTGTTTATAGTACTCTAACTGAAACACAGTTGAAACCTTTAGAATCCTTTGTATATAGAATTGTGCTTGTTAAGACATAACTTTTAGTAACCTTGTTTTTAGTCAAGATATTAGACAAGTGTCCTGAACAGTATTTGCTGTCTCTTTCCTGTTGAAGAAAAGTCCTAGAAACAATTGATATTAGACATTGTTTAACATTAACATTCCATTAGTTTGACCACCTAGAGACTTGCAAGTTATTTTTAAAGACATTTCACTTTTATTAGTTTACTCAATTTAAATTGAACCTTTTTAAATCATGCGAATTAAAAGTATTTGGATCCATTTTTAAATTTTAATTTTAGGAGCGCTCAGTTTTGATACAGACAAAACATGACACCAGACAGCACGACATACAAATAACACAAAATCAAAGGCCTTGTAACTTTATAGGTAAATCTCCATTGTAATGTAACATATTTAAAAACTCTAGTTGAATAAAAAATAGAACTGATCAAAAAGAAAAAAAATCATTAACCTAGGTATGCTGGATCAAAATTATGAGCTCAAAAATACAGCATTAAAGAAAAACAAAACAAAACAAGAATCCTGGAAAATGAGTTAGTTTTGTGTAGCAACCTGGAAGTTTAAAACAGACACCCTTTCTTCTTTCTTTTTTTTCTTATCTTCAGGTTACCTCCCTTTCCCGCTGAGACTGCTGCAGCCTACATTCCAATGCAGGCTTCAGTAAGGCCAGGCAAGGGGGAGGGAGGATCACCCAGGACTTTTTAACCCTTTTTCTTCCTGGTTGAGAAATCAGGTTAGGTTTGAACGCAGAAAATCACAAAATATTATTTCTTACTACTTTTGAGGAATGGAGCTGCTGAGCTCTCTGCCTAGGGGGAGGACTGCTTCAAGGACATGGGTGTTCCCTCCCTAGTTGGACATGGAGTTGCGTGGAAGGGATCAGGAGGGGGGGGGCCTTTTTCTGTCTCTTGTGATAGTTTCTCTTGATCCAACAAGCCCTTATCTAAAAACCGAGGGGTTTTATTTTCTACAGTTTTTAAAAACTTCCTAGCTGAGGAAACCTCTAAAGGTGCCCCATTAGCCTTTAATAAAGCCTTTAATAATCCTTCCATGTGAAGGAAGGCAGTGGTTAAGCCTGCATTTGTTAATGGGCCACCTATTTCTCTACAAGCTTTCATCCATGCCTCTATGTCTTTGCTTTTAAATGGACTAATAGCATTTCTGCATTCTCTTGTACATTGTTCATATACTAATTGTTTAATTAAAGGCATAGCTACATCAGCATCCTCGAAGATCTTTCCTGCTGCATCTACCATTCTAGCCACGAAATCTGAAAAAGCTTCTGTGGGGCCTTGGACAATTTTTGTTAAGTTACCTCGCACTTCTCCTTTGTTAGGAAGTGCTTTTCAGGCAGCAATGCAGATCTTATTAATTTGTTCATAAACCTCTAATGGAAAGCCTGTTTGCTGATTGGCAAATCTACCCTGCCTCAGAAGCATATCTACATTCCATGCAGGATTGCCCGCTGCTGCATTCCTTCTAGCTGTGTCTAAACAAATCTCATGGCAAGTTGTTTTCCACATTAAATACTGTCCACCAGTCAAAGTAGCCCTAGCTAAATTCTCCCAATCTCTAGGGATCAAATTTAAAGATGAAATAGTTTCTACAAGTGACATGGTGAATGCAGCTTGAGGGCCATAAGTACCAGCTGCTTCTTTTAGTTGCTTAATAAATTTAAAATCCCATGGTTGGTGATACCACTGATTTTGTGGGTTTTCAAACACAGGAAAACAAGAACTTGTATTGGGCTCACATTCCCTCCAGGATTGTATTGGGGGGTTCACTGGGCAATTTAAATTATACTCAGGAAGTGGTGCTTTAGGTCCTGAGGGATTTAACTGTGTATTGGAGCCATAAGGTGGCGGAATCAATCGTGTAAATGGGCCACTAGAGGATTTTTGCATGTTTTCTTCTAAGTTTTTAAGGGATGGATATAGTTTCCTACCACCAGGTGGCATCAATTGCATATCTTTGACCCTTCGTTCAAGTTCCTCATCTGATAGTTCCTCTTCTGACTCGCTTTGGTCAGATTTAAGGGGAGGAAAGGAACACAACGATCTTTGTTCTTTCACTTCCTCCAAAATGTTATTTCCTTCATTTAGAGGGGGTTGAAATTTCTCCTTTTGTGAGGTCAAACAACTTTTTACGAGAGCCCATATAGCCATAATGCCAGTGGGCAATGTTCCCTGTTGATGGGCTTTGTGTAAGTCTTCACCCAATTGTTCCCACTGTGGGGCATTTAATAACCCTTCATCCATAAACCAAGGAGCTATAGTCTCTACTGTATGTAAGAATCTCCTCGCTGAGGAGGCCTTCAAAGGCATTCCATTTATTTTCAATAGAGCTCTTAGAGGCCCCTCCATGCGAACTCTGGACATTTCTGAACCCATTCTTTAGCTATAGCGGCCGCCTTCCGTGTGCCTACTTTCACTTTAGCCGGACCGCTTTCCGCGTGTCCCCGGACCACCTTCCATGAGTCCTGATAGTCGCTTTACCGCGATATAGTCGCTTTACCGCGATATAGTCGCTTTACCGCGATATAGTCGCTTTACTGCGATACTTTCACTTTAACCGGACCGCTTTCCGCGTGTCCTGATAGTCGCTTTACCGTGAACTTTAACCGGACAGCATTCCGCGTGTCCCCGGACCACCTTCCGTGTGTCCTGATAGTCGCTTTACCGCGAACTTTAAAGCTGCCTTTATCACTCCTATTTTTATATTTACAATAGACAAACTGGTTAACATTAATCTCTAAAACTTACCTAGGTAGTTGCTGCTGGTTTGTTGTCTTCCCGGGTGGTCCCTGGTTCGTTCCCGGGTTTCGGCACCACTTATCGCGTTCCCTCTGCCCACAGAGAGAGACACGACAAACTGGTTGTTGGTCAGAGCTCTTTATTGTTCTTCCTCATTGTTCTTCATTCTTCTTTCTCCTCTTTTCTCCTTCTCCTTTAACAAGGAAGTCACGGTCCTTATATATGAATCATGAGCCAATCAGGTTACAGAGCATGTGGGGAGAGCATGATTACAATATAATACAATAGGGGTATCAAGAGAGCACGCAGCGAGCACGAGTCACCTCATCCAATCAGAACGATTTCCTTAAGCAGTGTCAGCTGTTTGTTGCAAACCAGGCCGCCCCGGCTCAGTGCCAGGTGCCACACTGAAGTCCTTGTCAGCTGTTTGTTGCAAACCAGGCCGCCCTGGCTCAGTGCCAGGTGCCACACTGGAGTCCTTGATGTTGCAAACCAGGAGCCCCGGTTCAGTGCCAGGCTTTGCAAACCAGGTCGCCCCGGCTCAGTTCCAGGCTAGGGTGGGGTCTGCAGTACCCCGACACTCAGCAAAGCTGTTATACTCCTATTTACACTTAATAAAATCAGCAGTAAAAAGAAAAAAAAAAAGAAGGAGCATAGAGAAGAGTAGAAGATACCAGGAGCAAGTTTCAGTTGTCCTCTGAACCTTGTTACTCATATGAGCACCATTTATTTCTCCCAGCAAGGATGTGTGACAACCCTCAGGGAGTATTGATAGCCAGGGAACTTCACCTGAGCCTCCTCCTTCAAGGTTTTTATTGAGGATCAGACAGACAGGCATTGTTGACTAACCAGGTGGCTGACCTTAGTCTCCAACCTTGTCAGAGGTCAAGTTGATAGTACATAACCCAAGGCTCCTGCCATAAATCACATTGTTAGCAAAGACAATCAAATGGTGCCCCAAATTCCACAAGTATACAAAGATACTCTCATAAACAGGGCATTCCGAGGGCATATAGATTACTTCCCAAGAGGCAGGCAAGGCCCAAACATTTCTTTTACACATGCAGTGTGGACAACCCTGAGTTAATCCTAAACTGTTCATCAGTTAACCTCTGTGTTTGCCTGGCTGTCTTCATGTATAAATTGAAGTGAAGTTAAGATGGACCAAGACAATACCTAGCTTTAAATGCTTCAGTGACTTAAATTTTTTAATTAAGCTATAAAGCCACTGTAATTCAACAAATAGTTTAAGAAATAGCAAAGTGTAAAGGAAGGACTTGTTTTTGTATATTTCTTACAATTATGTAATAGTTCTCTTTATCTCTACATTCAGCTTGTAAAGACAAATTGTGGGCCACACTCCCACTCCTCCTGGCTCTTTTACACTGCCTAGAATCCCACCCAAATCTCTGGAAAATGAGCACCTCTCAGGAGATGTTGAAAATTAGTTCAGGCTAATTGCTACTGGATAAGTAGGGTTTTGCTGTTGTTTAAAATAAGAGAGAGAGAAAAAAGAAGATGGGCTTATATTGCAGCAAGAAGAATTTAGTTTCAATTTAAGGACAATTTGCTAACTAAAAAGAACATAAAAAACTAAAATAGTTATCAAGGTCTATGGAGTCTCCTTATTTAAAGAAAAATGAAAAATTGTATTCCTTTAACTAGGCAGTTTAAGTTTAGATCTGACCTTACAAAGATGCTGTTTTTGTTGTAACACCCCTTACTCAGAAGCTAAACTATATCCAAAATAATCTCACCAGCTCAGGCTTCAAAATCACACTAGAATGTCTTAGTAGACAGAGTATGTTTATGGCATTTCCCATTTCAGTTTAAGCTTCACATTGAAGCTGGATAACTTCAGGAGTATTGCATGGGATTATTTGGGATGAGAAATATTAGAACACAGAGCTGTGTTTTGAGCTAACATTCCAGTTCCCTGTAGAAGTAGGCTTTTTAGAAAGCTAAAATTAACTTGAAAGTTACAATTACCATACCTCCAGAGAAAGAGAGTTTTTACTCAAAGAACAAAGCAATCAGTCCCTACTTTAGTAGGTAACTTGACGAAGACTTGGACAGGGTATGGCACCCATCTTTGTCCATTGTAAGGTCAGGGCCAACACTCCTATAACAAAAGACAGTCTATCAATAGAAAGGCATAACATAAGTATTTAATCAAAATTTTATGTGACTCCAAAGCCTCTGGAAATTAAGCTCCAAATACTCAGAGAAAATGGTCTATTTATTATGCCTAGATTCCGTAAAGAATGCACAGACATGCAGAGATATGATTGAACATAAAGAATATAATGGTGATAGACTGAGTAGGAAAGACTAAGCAATAACTGTCTGTTTGGATTCTTCTTGGCCTCTCTGAGGCCATAAAGAATTTTCATATGGCCAGTTTCTAACCAAAAGGGAGGAGGAAGTTAGAATAATATTTCTAGGTTTTATGGCTGGCTTTGCGGGGGGTTAGTTTCTATGGCCTGCCTTGGGGGAGAAAGAAGACCAGGAGACAGAAGAACAAGAGAAGATCAAAAAGGTCTTGCTTCTGAACCCCATTTTTTTCAAACTATTCAGCATACCAATGTGTCATATTTTGAAATATTGTTATCTGAGTCCAACGATATCCACTTGTGCCACCTGCCTCCTATTGAGTGACAATTCCTTCACTGGTTTTATAGAATGGAATCTGCATAAATGACATAGGAAGCTAGCATAGGAAACCATTATTCCTGTCATAGACAAGGAGATATATCATTTTAAATCATCATTGAAAATGTGATATGATGGCCAGCTCACAGTTTGTGTAATTCTAGAGCAATTTCATTAATTAAGAGCTCATTTATTCCCAAAGCAAGAGAAAGAGAGAAGGACAAAATCTCTCCACAGAAGAAATGTTTTTGGTCAAAGCAAAATTATCATTACATCAATGAAATAATGTTCACAACAGAAACATTTCATTAAAAATGCATGGAGGGAGAAATGGTAAATGGATTGTTAATATGAGGTGGGTGACTGATTTTGAGAAGTTGGCACTGTACCTAATCAGTCACATGAAGTACATATAGTAGTTTGAGTACCAGAACAGTTTCCCAGGTTGTCCTTGTGCATGTGCTCTCTCGAGTCCAATTAGTAGCAGTAACAGCATTGTGCTTATAAGGTTGTTAGAGATGCAAAATCAGGTCCAAGTGCAGATGTACAGAATCCAAATTGGCATCTTATGGCGGGCGAGACCCGGGGCCCAGGGTTTTGCCACATGCATCCAAGATGGCGACTGTCAGAGAGTCAAAGGGCATGCTTAATGCACCTTGAAAAAAACAGGAAGTGTTTACCATTGGCTGTGTGATAATTAGTTTAGCTGCTTAGCGTGTGGTCAGATATATCTTACATGTATGCTTGAGTTTGTGATCACTTGACCTTTAATAGGATTGGATGGACATATCTGATTACAATTGCTTATGCATGAGACTGCTTATATATTGAGGGTGTTATCCGAATAAAGCGGAAGCTGCTTCATGACTTCGGAAGTGTATGTGTCGTTTATCCTGCTGGTTGGTGGCAAACGGCAAGTGGTGGCCCGTACAGGGAGCAGTGAGCGCTCAGGTAATTAATAAAGAAGAAAATTTTTTACTAGCACAGTCAACTAGCAGTCAAGCCTTAGGGTTTAATGGAAGGTTCCCCCTAGTGAGGGAGCATAATGTAAGGTTCCCCTAGTGAGGGAGCGTAATGGAAGGCTGTCCTAAGAGACAGCAAAGGACGTCCTGTAGTAAATGAATATGTGTAAGGTGTTATTTGTATTACCTTTTCTTGTTTGGTTTCTGTTCACTGTTGTTGTGGCGATATGGACATTAGTTCATTTCTGTCGGACTTCCAAAAAAACCGAAATTTCAAGAACAGTGAAGAGAAGAGGAAAAGATATTAGAAACTATAAAAGAAGATCAATCAAGTTGAGCTTCTGAAAGAGAAAGTAGATATTCAGACCTCTGTGCCTCCGCCAGAGCAGTATTAACTCCAGAGATGGGAGTACAACCAATACCAACTTCGGTTGTCGGCCCATTACCTAAAGGAACAGTGGGACTAGTTCTGGGGAGGAGTTATTCTGCTTTAAGAGGATTAAATTTTGTCCCTGGAGTTATAGACCCTGATTTTACAGGAGAAATAAAAATTCTTGCTTCTTCACCAAGAAGTGTAGCAATAATAGCTCAGGGTGATCGCATAGCACAATTGTAGGTCTTACTCAGCTGCCATGATCAATATCCATCAAAGAATATTATTAGGGGAAATAAAGGATTAGGTTCTACTGGCCAAAATGTGGTCATGTTAACATTGGATTTAAAAGATAGATCTATGACAAAGTTAGTGATAGAAGGCAAAAGTTTTGAGGGCTTATTATATACTGGGGCTGACACAAGTATTATCAGAATTACAGAATGGCCCAAAGCCTGGCCACTTCAACAGTCAGATCAGACTTTAAGGGAATTGGGTATCGCTTCCAATCCTAATAAGAGTGCAGCCATATTAAAATGGAATGATGAGGAAGGTTATAGTGGTACTGTCCAACCTTACGTCCTTGAACATCTCCCGATAAACTTGTGGGGGAGAGATATCATGGAACAGGTGGATTTACATCTCACATCCAAGATCCCATACAGTAATCTAAAAGCTAATCAAATGATGTTAGCCCAAGGACACATATGGGGAAAAGTTCTTGGGAAAAATAGTAAAGGACCTACTTCCGACATTTTAGTTACTCCAAACAAGATAAAAAGGGATTGGATTTTCATTAGGGGCCACTGAAGCAATTGAAATAGCATGGAAATCTGATAAACCTGTCTGGGTCCCTCAGTGACCCCTCTCAAAAGACAAATTAGAAGCGGCCCAGCAATTCGTTAAAGAACAACTAGAGGCCGGACACATCAAACCATCCACCTCTCCTTTCAACACACCAATATTCATAATAAAAAAGAAATCAGGAAAATGGAGGCTATTACATGACCTAAGAGCAGTAAATTCTATAATGGAGCCCATGGGACATATTCAATTAGGATTACCTACTTTATCGACTATCCCAGTTAATTGGCCCTCCATTGTAATTGACATAAAAGATTGCTTCTTTTCCATTCTGTTACATCCATCAGACACCAAAAGGTTCACTTTTACTGTGACCTCACTTAATAATAGCTCTCCTAATAAAGGATATGAATGGATAGTCCTCCCACAAGGCATGGCCAATAGCCCCACTATGTGTCAAATATATGTAGGCAAGGCTATCGAACCCATAAGCCTACCAAACCCTCAACTTTTAATCTATCATTATATGGATGATATTTTGCTAGCTCATAAGGAAAGACCTGTCTTAGAACAATGTTATAATTCCTTACTAAAGTCACTGGAAAGATGGGGCTTACATATTGCCATTGATAAAGTACAAATGACAGACACCAAAAACTTCCTGGGATCTATCATAAATGCAACTATGGTTAAACCCATAAAAATTACTGTTTGGGTGGACAAACTTAGAACTTTAAATGATTTTCAAAAACTTTTGGGTGATATTAATTGGATTAGACCTTACCTTCACTTACCCACCTCAAGTTTGGGCCCCCTGTTTGATATTCTTAAGGGTGAATCACACCCCCTTTCTAAGCGGCCCTAAGGCTCGAACAGCTCTCAAGCTTGTTGAAACATCTATGGAAAAGGTTCATCTTGATCATATTGACCTAGCTAAGCCTTTATCATTTATTGTCTCGGCCACAAATAAGTTAGCCACAGGAGTGTTTTGGCAAAAGGGTCCTATTCTATGGGTTCACATGAATTATGCCCCTAACAAGGTCTTATCCTTGTTTACTGAATCTGTGGCAGAATTAATCCTTAAGGTGTTAAAAGTATCCCTTTCCACCTTTGGATCACATCCCTCAACAATAACTACTCCATATACTACTGAGCAGATATAATATCTTATTAATAATTCAAATTCATGGGCTATAGTCTTTACTAGTACTTCTGCTGTATTTAACAATCATTTGACATCTGATCCTCTTCTCCAAATTTGAAGTCAACATCCTATAATTTTCCCTAAAGTCACCTAAAAAGAACCTATTATAGGAGCTACCCTTATATTTACTGATGGATCAAAAAATGGTATGGGTGCTATTACTATAGATAATGTTACAAAAATATTGGTGTTTAATACTCTATCTGCACAACAAACAGAACTATTAGTAGCTATAGAAGTATTCAGAACCCACCATGAGCCCTTCAACCTATTCTCTGATAGCAAATATGGTGTTAATGCTATTCGAAATTTAGAATTAACTGGTCTGCTCTCCCTCACTTCCACCATCACTAAGTATTTACAATCTTTTCAAAAACTTATTTGGGAAAGAAAAAGCCCTTTTTTTATTGGGCATGTTCAGGCTTATACTGGCCTTCCAGGTCCTCTAAGTTTACACAATGATTTAACAGACATGACCACCAGAGACTCACACATCTTTAATACGCTTGAAAATGTAAAAACTTTTCATTCCAAATTTCACGTAAATGCTTCTACTCTGTTTACACTATCAGATTACTAAGGCAACAGCTTGGGACATAGTCAAGTCTTGTGCTAAATGTGTTACACTTATTCCTAACCCCTTGTTAGGAGTAAATCCAAAAGGGCTTCAGCCCAATCATATTTGGCAAATGGATGTAACTCATTATTAAGAATTTGGAAAATTACAATTCATCCATGTGTCAATAGTTACCTTTTCAGGATTTATTATGGCCTCTACTCATGCTGGAGAAAAAACCAAAGATGTAATAACACACTGTTTATATTCTCTCTCCATCCTAGGGGTTCCCAAACAAATTAAAACAGATAATGGTCCTGGATATACGTCCCAGGCCTTTAAACAATTTTTTTCCACCTTTGGTATTCAACATGTCACAGGAATTCCCTATAATCCTATTGGACAAAGCATTGTTGAGCATGACCATTTAACACTTAAAAACATGCTTTATAAACAAAAAGGGGAATAGGGGCATCATACAGATCCTCAAAAGACAAATTATCTGTTGCCTTGTTCATCTTAAATTTTTTAATCTTGATTCTGAGGGTCAATCAGTGGTTGACCATCATTCACAGCCTAATAAAAAACATCTATCTCAAGTGCTCTGGAAGGACATTCTATCGGGACAATGGAAAGACCCAGATCTGGTATTAATCTGGACCCGAGGATCTGTTTGTGTTTTCCCACAGGATGCACAATCGCCAATTTGGGTCCTGGAGAGATTGGTCAAGGCCTCAACAGAGACACAAAAACAGGAAGAAGATGAGGAGGCTTCTCCCGCTGATGGTGTTAGCGATTTCTCACCAAGTTAATGGAGGAGACGCGCGTGAACTATGGGGGATAGTGAAGACGTGGCCCTATCCTGTACCCCTTACCAACTCTTCTATTCTATATCCTCCTATTTTTACAACAATTGGCCACATTTGTCCAGTCCGCTGTTCAATGGGGAAAAGAATGGTTTGGGTTTTTGTCCGGGGGAGGTCTATTGTGTGTTGTATCTGTTCTGTGCGTATAGTGTTTATACAAAATGCGTACACATCGGCACAGAGAAACAGCCATTATTCGCCAAGCTCTTGTCGCAATTGATGCTGGCTCATCCCCCCAAGTCTGGTTAAATATGCTGAACTGGTAGTCAAAGATGGGTAAGATTCATGGGGAGCTCATACCAACCTAAGACAGGAAATGAGGGCTAGAGCCTCATTGTCCAATGACGGATAAGGACATTGCTCTGACGTGGACAACCTAAGACAGGCACGGTCTCTTTTACAAACAGAAAGGGGGAAATGTGGCAGGTGAGACCCAGGACCCAGGGTTATGCCACATGCATCCAAGATGGTGACTGGCAGAGAGCCAAAGGGCATGCTGAATGCACCTTGAGAAAAACAGGAAGCGTTTACCATTGACTGTTTGATAATTAGTTCAGCTGCTTAGCGCATGGACAGATATATCTTACATGTATGCTTGAGCTTGTGATCACTTGACCTTTAATAGGATTGGATGGACATATCTGATTACAATTGCATATGCATGAGACTGCTTATATATTGAGGGTGTTATCCGAATAAAGCGGAAGCTGCTTCATGAACTTCGGAAGTGTACGTGTCATTTGTCCCGCTGGTTGGCGGCAAGCGGCAGCATTTTTCAGATCATTGAGGGACTCATGGTCATTCAAGTTTGAGAAGCACTGCTTGAAAATCTGACCAGCTGCCTATTTTTGTAAATGATGTTTTAGGAGTCATGCATTTTGCATTTACCTAAATGTTGTCCATGGGGTCTTTTGTATGACAATGGCAGGAAAAATATTTTCCTCTGAGATTATTCCCCTTACATCCATCTGAGTGTAGTGCTTCTGTAGTAAAGCCCAAACTAGCTGGCCATATACAGATGGTGTAGAGAATAATGTCCCTTGATTCAATCAGGCTTTTATATCTCAAAAGTGATGTGTTTCAGAACTCCTCTCCAGCTCATTGTTTCTGGGTTTGGTTGCTAAGATCATTTCATTGGTGAAGCAGTAGTGTTTTAGCCTGAATGCATTATTACTATAGTTGTAGTTTTTATCCAGCAGCTCATTTTTTTTCCATATTGGAAACTGAATTTAAGTAATTTGGAAGATATGGAGTATTTTGTATTAACTGATTCAAGACAATCTTTTTTTTTTCTTTGTCATTTCATTCAGGTCTGAATTAAAACTAAGCTATTCATAATGTTCAATTTAAGCTTCTTTAATTCTGATGAAATATATTCATTCATTTAAACCATGCTTATGTGAAGAATGCTAGATGCTTCTTCATATAAATTATGACTTTGATATACATGTGTTATGGTCTACAAGAAAAGAGAAAGAACAGCTTTTCAGTTTTGCTACATATTAATAGTAGGTTTGAAGGGAGTATTTTTTAGGTCTCCTCATAAACATCAAATGAAAAGGTACTGAGCAATCCACAGGGTTCAGAGTGCTGCCAAGCACCTTTGAAAGTTTACATGACATGGAGAAGATGAGGTTCTTGCCCCTTGTGAAGTTCACTGTCCGGAGATTTGACAACTCAAAAGTTTCAAGTGAATGAACATTCATTAAGGCAAGCTCTTCATTTCCTAGAACTATTGTAGATAGAATTATTTTAGCATTTGAAATTATCCCAATCAAGATGAAAGACAAGACTAAATTTGTTTGAGAATTCTTTCAGGCTTATAGAGTTTTTATTAACATTCATTTAGCAAACAGAATTGACCTAGTAGACAACTGAATATAAAGACTAGATCTCTTGAAGTGCAAGGGCTACTGTTACTTGTTTCAGAAAGCAAACATTGGATGGTATGACTCGGGTTTACACTTGTTGAAAAATAGGCCAACTATTGATGCTCCATTGCCCTCATGCATTGTTCATCTAAAATAGTGAATGTTAAAATATGTGGGTGCTACATGTAACCCACAAAAGCCCCTCACAAATCTTAATGTACTGTGTATCAAATATCCACCTCATGTACTATGAAAGTTTTATTTGTGTCTCATCATGAAGTCAAAAGTAATGCAAATAGTCAAATTATAATAGGCTAAGGACCTACATAATTTTATATGGATGAATGTCAATAGATCTAAATAGGAAATAAATGGCAATACTATCTACCTATGTTAAAAAAAGAATATCTTTCCACATTTTGCATACTCATCGCTTTAAAGATGATGTATGCAGGTTTTAAGGTTTCACAATCTGTCAGAAAAACAGCAGTTATTCCTGCAGTATCTCATTAACATCTGACCCACTTATTTTTAGATGACATGATTTAGAAGACATATAAACCCATGAAAAAATTTGCAATTATTCTGAGATGGTTTTAATGTTAACCCTAGAATCATTATTGGAAAGAATAGAAATGTGATGTAGAAGAACAACTAATCAACATGAATAAAAATATGCTCACTTTCAGAAAAATAATAAGGTTATCTGGAAAACATTACAGCTACAACCTGGGGAACACTCCCATATGAGATACTGATCTAACCAGGGCACACTGTTTCTAAGCAGAACTATCAGATCAGGGTGAATTTTGGCTACCTGTAAGAAACAGCCTATAAGGCAGACCATAGCTAGTCCAATTCCCTTCAAAACATTATCTGGTACTATGCTACCCATTTCAAAGTTTGAAGTTAACTGAAACAAAAAGAGCATATTGGAGTAAAAGTGAGTAAATGTGTAAACTCTAGCACATTCTTTTTGCTGTATTAAGTTTGAAGATGAGTATACCTACCACAGCACTACTGTTCCAGGAAGCAGAGTAGGAACAGTGATAAATTGGAAAACACTATTAATTGCATGAGTACTAGAAAAGCAAAAATGTGCTTCAAAATCTACAATAAACCTGTATCCAAAGGAGTCTTATATGACAGTGTGATGCTGGAGTTTAGTTCTCTGGCACAACTTTGCAATGGACTCACTGGCCTATGTTATGGCTCACTTCCTGCCTCCTGAAGGGTCAATATGCTACACAGAGCTATGAGGTTTCTACTGAGTGGTAACATTCACACAAGTTCCAGGTTATTCATGTCTGAATCATTTCTTGTGCAAAGTTTGATAAAGTGGTTTCTTGGTCAATAACTGCAATTTATTTCTTTTAAAGTCAGTGCAACCACAATAGAAAGTTCATTGTTTAAAGTACTTTGATGATTGATTTACTCCAATGTCACATTCTGGATAAGAGGTACTAAGAAGTAACATGCACTAGTAACCATTAACACAGTATGAATCCTATATGTATATCACTTGCAGTTCTATTACAATTGACCCAGGTTTAATCTCATCCATCTCCATGAAGGCAAAACACTTGGTGCTGGTAAACCATTTTTTAGGCTTGTTGTGTTTGAATTCCAAGAAGATAACTGCATCTAAGGAATTAAAACAAACTACATAAGCCAGAGATCATACATTTTTTGTGTCATTTTTCTCTGATCACAAGCATATGAACAGGCAAAGGTTTGCATAATTTTACAAAGTAACCTGTGCCAAACACAGTCTGATGACATGATTGTTGATAACTTATTGTGGCTCTCACCCCAAACTCTTCTACTGTGTCTGAGTGACATTTCCCTATATCATCTAATTCTAAAATGTATTGCAATACTTCCTGAACTAGACTGACTCAAGAATGTAAGTTATGCACACAAGTAGGATCATAAATGACTGAAGAATATACAATACTTAATACCACAAGAGAAACACAAGATACTTAAGAATTAGCAATACCTATAGAAATTGTTTCAACCAGCACCTGTATTAGACTAGAAATTTTAGAGTCCCTAAAAAATTAAAAAAAAAAAAATTTAGCTTGCATCCTTTCTTTTCCTCCTGAAACAAAAATACAGAAGTCAATATTGGGGGGTGTTTTAGAATTCAAATATTAATCACATGTTGGTTCAATTGTAAAATGATACCTGTTTCCTAACACCCTCTTCAGTACTCAAATCACTATTTCCATTTTATCCGTACAATTGCATAATTCTGTATTAAGATGGTGCTTTGGAAGGAAAGGTCTAATGGCAAGTCTGTTCCATTCCTCCTCGATAATCAAGTGATACTGAGAAATTTAGACAGTTCTTTGTCCCCAAAGCCCAACACTTAAACTGTACACCCTGCAGGGGTGCGTGTTGCCACTGCTGTCCTGGGTGCCACCTGAGAACCACTGTCCTGGAGGAAACAGTGAAAAGTAGGTATTCGAATGGTGGAACAAAGGAGGTTGCATCACCAGATCTGAGAAGTAAAATATCAAATATTGTTAAAAGCTGAAGATGCAGAGAAGCTTCCTGCAGAGAAGGAAATTTTCAGAAACAATCTCAGGTGATAAAAGGATTCTAAAGTCTTTTTGGACAACACTGGTATCCCATTTGGCAAAAGGCAACTGGAAGAATTTAATCCTACAAACTGTGCAATTTGGAAGTGTAACTTGCTTTAAAAATTTGCTTTTCTCCTTTCCCATATTCTTTTTCTTTTGTTTTTGGAAATGGTGATTGAACTCAGGAGCACTTTACCATTGAGCCACATCATCAGCCCTTCTTATTTTGTACTTTGAGGCAGAGGCTTGCTAAGTTGCTAAAGCTGTCCTTAAACTTGGAATCCTCTTGTCTCAGTCTTCAGAGTTGCTGGCATTATAGGAATGTGCCACCATACCCAGCTTGTCCTTTCCCATATTCTTACAAACTAACAGCCAGTTATAGTATAGTTTAACCCAAAACATCTTAGTGAAAGGAAAAAGAAGGATTCTGTAACTGAAAGTAATTATTAGGTTCTTAAGGGAACCTGAGTTAATTACTAAGGAACTTGCTTCCCTTAACTCTGCAGTATGAGAAGAATGTTGCTGTTTTCTCAGAAAACACAATGAAATTTTACTATTGAGTAATGTTTAATCACATTATTAGATAATACAATTGCTAATTCCATTTTTTAAGTAATCTTGATTTGACTTTCAATTAAGTCAATATGTATTATCATGTGACATACTTCTCTATGATCCTGTATTAAGTATACTATTTACATAAACCCAGATGAGGACCATGTCCTTAAGAAGTCAGTGACTGACGACTACAAACCTTTGTTAATTTTTCAATATGCTTCTGGATCTCAATGTCCACATTAAAATGAACATATGTATCTTCTTTTCTTGAAGCCACAGGCATGTCTTGCACAGAAGTTAAATCTGTGCCACTCAGATCTGGAGAAACAAATGTTTCTGCTCAGGAGCTCTTACATATACATAAAATGTCACACATAGTGAAAATCTGCAAACAGCAAACATTTCCAAAAGAGGCATGGAAAGAGCTGAGAGGAGATTTTCAGGCTGAGATATTCCTATTTGGTGTGAGCAGGCACCTGAGAACTGCTGATCTCCATGGGATATGTGGACAGAGATGAATACAGACTGGATAGAAGAGCTCATGGAGGGGAGAAGGAAACCTTGACAGGGCCAAGTGGACAAAAGGTGTAGAAGACAAAATGTGATCTTCATAGAGAAGTGGTGAAAAGAACTGTTTTCCTTAGGGAATAGCCCACTATATTTTTCTGTGCAGAAAAATCTGGAGTATATAATTTTCCACAATAGAGTCCTGCCACTAATTTCTAACTTTGATCAAGTATATGTCTTATTAAGAAAAATCTTTAAGGGGCTGTGGTTTGACTCAGTGGTAGAGCACTTGCCTAGTAAGCCTGAGCCACTGGGTTCAATCCTCAGCACCACATAGAAATACTTAAATAAAAGAAATATATTGTGTCCATGTACACTAAAAAAAAAAATTAAAAAGCCTTTAAATCTAACATTATCACAATTTCCCTGTTTCATTCAAGTCAAGAACCAAAAATGGATGAGAACTGACAACAAAAACCTTTTCTTTACTAAATAATTTTTCAAATATGTTATCTAAACTCATAATCTGATTTACAACAATCAGATGGTATTTAATTTTCTGGGTTTCAAAATCTCAGTTTAATCATATCAACATGGATTTCTTTAATAACTACTCGGTGTCTCTATGTTTTCAACAGAGCTGTCTTAAAATACTTAAGACAATTTAGTACATTGAATAATTTTAAAAATATTGACACAAAAATATACTTTAGTTTCACATATATGAAAAGGTAACAATATTTACAAGATTATCATTAAATATTTTTGTGTTTTATTGTACTTTCTGAATGAGTATGCAGTTTTGAAAATGGCCTACCAAACAATGTCAATATTCTCCAACATACTACATATGTGATGACTGGGAAGATAGGAATTTTTAAAAATATCACAGCATTAGTGTTGTGTGTCATGTTCCCTACATAAATGTTTTTCTTTGTGACCATAGTACTTTTTCTTTTAATAAGCACTAATGAACCCATGGATCTGACTTTCTTTCTCCAATTGAGAAAAGTTTCTCCATTTAATATTAGCCCTGAACTTGTTTCTTTGATGCAAAATGATAGATTAAAATAAGCCATTTGTGGAGATCCAAAATGGTGGAATACAGGAAGGCTGTATTCACTTGTTGCTCCATGACTCAGAATTCAAGCAGACAAAATAGTGTTTATCTGTGAGGCATCAGTCAATGCCCAATGTTCCCCTGCTGCTTAACCCCATTTGTCTCCAGAGATCAGTAACCCTTTGAATGCAGATTGCCTATCTATCACCACCTATCTATCACCATTTGCTCATCTGCTCACCTCTTGCCTGCCTATCACCCACTTTTCACCTACCCATGCCTGACATCCATGCGCCAATTGCTCGCTGTTAACCTGCAGATCACCTGCACACTGCCAGTGGATCACCGGCTGCCCACTGTTTCCTGGAAGTTCATTGTCACAGTACCAACAGGTTTGGATACACCCAGTCACTGCCATCTTGGGACACTGGCCACAGGCTAGGGATACATTGGAGTACCTGCAGGTCTGGTTGCACCTGAGATCTTTCTGCTAGATAGGCTAGTCTCTGCCATCTGGCTGCTTCTTTGCAGGGTCACTTCTTTGTGTGAGCTCATCCCTGGTTGTCCTCCTGCAAGTTGAAGGGTCACTGAGATATTGGGACTACAGCAAGACAGAGCCTGGGGAAGCTGAAGCCCAGGTGCATCAGATTGTAGCTAGGTTGGCATGGCCTAGTCTGGATCTGGCAAGCCTGTGGAAAGCCAGAGACTAGGGGCAGTGCCTCAGGGGGAGCACAGGTTGGAGACACTGAATTGAACCAGGGTCTCTCCAGCTCAGTGAGACCTGAAGGATGCAGGGACAGAAGGGGCCATCTACGATGGGTGGGAAGACTGGAAGAAGGTGTGAGGACACCTTCTTATTGGCTCGCCCATGCAACTGCTCCTCCACTGGACTGAAGCTAACATAAAATTTCATAAAACCCCACCTGTTGGTGGAGAAGGGAAGCTGAGAAAATTTTCGGAAGTCAATACAAGTAATCATTCAATTTTCCATTGAGACTTCCCTTTTTCTGGTTCCCTCTCTCACAGTTCTACCATCTTTGAATCTAAACATGGTTCACACAGCAATGTATTGAGGAATGGAATATCTGAATAGTATAGTATAGTTGTGTTGTATATTCTTATATTTTTCCTTTTTAAAAAAATGGTTTGAGGTTGGTCACAGTTGTGGAGTGAGCGGGCGGGTGAGTCAGGCCGCTTGCATTGGGAGGTAGCAGGTGGACACCCAACCCACCTGCCTGAAGAGCTGGGCAGTGGGCAACGAACCCACCCAACCACCAGACCAAAGACAGACACCATCACTGAAAAAATCTGCCCACACCATGGCGAGGTTTATCACCATCACGGAACTAGCCAGAGGCTTCTTTATAGGCTGGTTTATTTGAATAACTCCTGAGGGCATGGCCATCATCATTAGAAGGGAAACTCCCTTCCAGAGACACAGGAGGCTAGAGGACCTTTGACAAGACCCAGGAGCCAAGAAGAGGAGATATTAAGTGACTCAGGACCAACTCAGAGCCACCAGGTAATATGCCCCACTTGAAGGCCACCACCCCTAGAAGGCCAGCTTCCTAGTTGAGCACCGCATTACCAAGTTCCTCCAAGACTTCAGGCTATTGAAGGCTAAGAGATGAGTTATTGGAAATCTACAGAGACAATATTAGTCAATAGAGGACATCTGCAATATCCCAGAGTTTCACTACTAGAGGGGTATATACCTGAACAATATGAGAAAACAAGGGAAGAAAAAGTCCCAAACAAACCTAGATGGTATAGCAATAAAATCCAATGACAGCATGGCAGAAGAATTGTCAGAAAGGGAGTTCAGAATGTACATAATCAAAATGATCAGGGAAGCAAATGAGTAGATGAAAGAACAAATGGAGGCATTGAAGGAGGAGATGAAAGGGCAAATGCAGGCATTGAATGATCACACCAATCGACAGTTAAAAGAGCAAATACAGGAAACAAAAAGATCATTTTGATAAAGAGTTAGAGATATTGGAAAAACAAACAGAAATCCTAGAAATGAAGGAAACAATAAACCAAATTAAAAACTCCATAGAAAGCATAACCAATATGATAGAACACCTGGAAGACAGAACCTCAGATATCAAAGATAAAATATTTAATCTTGAAAACAAAGTTGACCAGAGAAGATGGTAAGAAATCATGAACAGAATCTACAAGAACTATGGGATATCATGACAAGGCCAAATTTAAGAATTATCGGGATTGAGGAAGGCTTAGAGAAACAAACCAAAGGAATGAACAATCTATTCAAAGAAATAATATCAGAAAATTTCCCACATCTGAAGAATGAAATGGAAAATCAAGTACAAGAGGATAATAGGACTCCAAATACACAAAATTACATTAGACCCACACCAAGGCACATTATAATGAAAATACCTAACACACAAAATACAGAATTTTAAAATGTGCAAGAGAAAAGAATCAAATTACATTCAGGGGGAGACCAATACGGATATCAGCAGATTTTTCAATTCAGACTCTAAAATCTACAAGTGCCTGGAACAACATTTTTCAAGTTCTGAAAGAAAATGGATGGCAACCAAGAATCTTATACCCAGCAAAACTTACCTTCAGATTTGGCGATGAAAAAAAATCCTTCCATGATAAATAAAGCTAAAGGAATTTACAAAAAGAAAGCCAGCATTACAGAACATTCTCAGCAAAATATTACATGAGGAAGAGATGAAAAACAATGACACAAATCAGCAATGGGAGGAACTACCCTAAAGCAACAACCAAATCAAGGAAAAATCAAGTTGTGTAAAAAAAAAAAAATGATTGGGAATACAAATCATATCTCAATAATAACCTGAATGTTAATGACCTGAACTCATCAATCAAAAGACATAGACTGGCAGATTGGATTAAAAAGAAAGATCAACAATTTGCTGCCTGCAAGAGATTCATCTCATAGAAAGAGATACCCATAGACTAAAGGTGAAAGGATGGGGAAAAACATACCATGCACATGGACACAGCAAAAAAGCTGGAGTATCCATCCTCTTATCAGGTAATGTGGACTTCAAGCCAAAGTTAGTCAGAAGGGATAAAGAGGACATTTCATACTGCTTAAGGCAAGCATCAATTAGCAAGCCATAACAATCATAGATATCCATGCCTCAAACAGTGGCTTATCCCTATATGTCAAAGAAATCCTTTTCAATGCCAGGAATCAAATAGACCACAACACAATAACACTAGGTGTTTTTAACACACCTCTCTCACCACTGGACAGATCTTCCAAACAAAAATTGAGCAAAGAAACCATAGATCTCAATAACACAATCAATAATTTAGACTTAATGGACATTTATAGAATATACAATCCAACAAAGAGTGAATACACTTTCTTCTCAGCAGCACATGGATCCTTCTATAAAATAGACCATATTTTATGCAACAAAGCTAATGTTAGCAAGTACAAGAAGATAGAGATACTAACTTGCATTCTATCAGATCATAATGAATTGAAAATAGAAATAAATGACAGAGTAAAAAGCAGAAACTACTCCAAAACCTGAGATTTAATAATATGCTACCGTATGTTGAAGGGATAACAGAAGACATCAGGAAGGAAATTAAAAAATTTTAGAGACAAATGAGAACAAAGAAATATCATATCAAAATCTCTGGGACACTATGAAAGCAGTACTTAGAGGAAAATTTATTTTATGGAGTGCATTCAATAAAAGAAGAAAAAATCAACAAATAACTGACCTAACACTACAGCTCAAAGCCCTAGAAAAAGAAGAACAGAGCACACCAAAAGTAGTAGAAGACAGGAAATAGTTAAAATGAGAGCTGAAATCAATGAAATTGAAACAAGAGAAACAATCAAAAAATTGACAAAATAAATAGTTGGGTTTTTTTATTGTATACAAATGGGATACATGTTGTTTCTCTATTTGTACATGGAGTCAAGGCATACCATTTGTGTAATCATAAATTTACATAGGGTAATGATGTTTGATTCATTATTTTTTTCCCTTACCCCCACCCCTCCGACCCCTCTTTTCCCTCTATACAGTCCTTCTTTCCTTCATTCTTACCACCCCTCCTTATCCCTAACCCTAAAACTAACCTTAACCCTAGCGCTAACACCTCCCATCCCCCATTATATGTCCTCATCCGCTTATCAGCGAGATCATTCGTTCATTATTTTTTTGAGGTTGGCTTATCTCACTTAGCTTGATATTCTCCAATTTCATCCATTTGCCTGCAAATGCCATAATTTTATCATTCTTCATTGCGGAGTAATATTCCATTGTATATATATGCCACAGTTTCTTTATCCATTCATCAACTGAAGGGCATCTAGGTTGGTTGCACAATTTGGCTATGGTGAATTGAGCAGCAATGAACATTGATGTGACTGTATCTCTGTAGTATGCTGATTTTAAGTCCTTTGGGTATAGGCCAAGGAGTGGGATAGCTGGGTCAAATGGTGTTTCCATTCCAAGATTTCTGGGGAATCTCCATACTGCTTTCCAGAGTGGCTGCACTAATTTGCAACCCTACCAGCAATGTATGAGTGTACCTTTTTCCCCACATCCTCGCCAACACCTATTGTTGCTTGTGTTCTTGATAATCGCCATCCTAATTGGGTTGAGATGAAATCTTAGGGTAGTTTTGATTTGCATTTCTCTTATTACTAGAGATGTTGAACATTTTTTCATATATCTGTTGATTGCTTGTAGGTCTTCTTCTGTGAAGTGTCTGTTTATTTCCTTAGCCCATATGTTGATTGGAGTATTTGTATTCTTGGTGTAGAGTCTTTTGAGTTCTTTATAGATTCTGGAAATTAGCGCTCTATCTGAAGTATGAGTGGCAAAGATATTCTCCCACTTGTAGGTTCTCTCTTCACCTTACTGAGAGTTTCCTTTGCTGAGAGAAAGCTTTTTAGTTTGAATCTATCCCAGTTATTGATTCTTGCTTTTATTTCTTGTGCTAAGGGAGTCCTGTTAAGGAAGTCGGATCCTAAGCAAACATGTTGAAGGTTTGGACCTACTTTTTCTTCTATAAGATGCAGGGTCTCTGGTCTGATTCCGAGGTCCTTGATCCATTTTCAGTTGAGTTTTGTGTAGGGTGAGAGATAGGGGTTTAATTTCATTCTGTTGCATATGGATTTCCAGTTTTCCCAGCACCAATTTTTGAAGAGGCTATCTTTTCTCCATTGCATATTTTTGGCTCCTTTGTCTAGTATGAGAAAATTGTATTTATTTGGGTTTGTGTCCATGTCCTCTATACTGTACCATTGATCTACCTGTCTCTTTTGGTACCAATACCATGCCATTTTTGTTACTATTGCTTTGTAGTAGAGTTGAAGATCTGGTATTGCGATACCCCCTGCTTCCCTCTTTCTACTGAGGATTGCTTTAGCTATTCTGGGTTTTTTATTCTTCTAGATGAATTTCATAATTTCTTGCTCTATTTCTGCAAGGAACATCATTGAGATTTTAATTGGAATTGCATTGAATCTGTATAACACTTTTAGTAGTATGGCCATTTTGACAATATTAATTCTGCCTATCCAAGAACATGGGAGATCTTTCCATCTTCTAAGGTTTTCTTTAATTTCTTTCTTTAGTGTTCTGTAGTTCTCATTGTAGAGGTCTTTCACCTCTTTTGTGAGATTGATTCCCAAGTTTTTTTTTTTTTTTTTTTGATGCTATTGTGAATGGGGTAGTTTTCCTAATTTCTCTTTCTGAAGATTCATCACTTATGTATAAAAATCCATTGGATTTATGAGCATTGATCTTGTAACCTGCTACTCTACTGAATTCACTTATGAGTTCTAAAAGTTTTCTGGTGGACTTTCCAGGTTCCTCTAAATACATAATCATGTCATCAGTGAACAGGGATAGTTTGAGTTCTTCTTTTCCAATTTGTATCTCTTTAATTTCTTTGGTTTGTCTAATTGCTCTGGCTAGAGTTTCAAGGACGATGTTGAATAGAAGTGGTGAAAGAGGGCATCCCTGACTTGTTTCAGTTTTTAGGGGGAATGCTTTCAGTTTTTCACCATTTAGGATGATATTGATCATGGGCTTAGTGTAGATGACCTTTATAATGTTAAGGAATGTTCCCACTACCCCAATTTTTTCTAGTGTTTTGAGCATGAAGGGATGCTGTATTTTATCGAATGCTTTTTCTGCATCTATCGAAATAATCATGTGATTCTTAACTTTAAGTCTGTTGATATGGTGAATGACATTTATTGATTTCCGCATGTTGAACCAACCTTGCATCCTGGGATATAACCCACTTGATTGTGGTGCACTATCTTTTAATATATTTTTGTATGCGATTTGCTAAAATTTTGTTGAGAATTTTTGCGTCGATGTTCATTAAGGATATTGGTCTGAAATTTTCTTTCCTCGATGTGTCTCTGTCTGGTTTAGGTATCAGGGTGATATTGGCTTCATAGAATGAGTTTGGGAGGGCTCCCTCCTCTTCTATTTTATGGAATACTTTGAGGACTATTGGAATGAGGTCTTCTTTAAAGGTTTTGTAGAACTCGGCTGAGAACCCATCTGGTCCCAGACTTTTCTTTGTTGGTAGGTTTTTGATGGCCTCTTCTATTTCATTGCTTGAAATTGATTTATTTAAGTTGCGTATGTCCTCCTCGTTCAGTTTAAGTAATTCATATGTCTCTAGAAGCTTGTTGATGTCTTCGAAGTTTTCTGTTTTGTTGGAGTATAGATTTTCAAAATAGCTTCTAATTATGTTTTGTATTTCACTCGTGTCTGTTGTGATATTTCCGTGTTCATTCCGAATTTTAGTAATTTGAGTTTTCTCCCTCTTTCTCTTTGTTAGTTAAGGGTTTATCAATTTTGTTTACTTTTTCAAAAAAACAACTATTTATTTTGTTAATTTTTATGATTGTTTCTTTTGTTTCAATTTCATTGATTTTGGCTCTGATTTTAACTATTTTCTCTCTTCTACTACTTTTGGTGTTGTTCTGCTCTTATTTTTCTAGGGCTTTGAGCTGTAGAGTTAAGTCATTTATTTGTTGATTTCTACTTCTTTTGTTGAATGCGCCCCCAAAATAAATCTTCCTCTAAGTACTGCTTTCATAGTGTCCCAGAAATTTTGATATGATGTGTCTTTGTTCTCGTTTACTTCTAAGAATTTTTTTATTTCCCTCCTGATGTCTTCTGTTTTCCATTCATCATATAATAGTGTATTATTTAATCTTCAGGTATTGGAGAATTTTCTGTTTTTTATTCTGTCATTTATTTCTACTTTCAATCCATTATGATCTGATAGAGTACAAGGTAGTATCTCTATCTTCTTGTATTTGCTAACAGTAGTTTTGTGGCATAAAATATGGTCTATTTTAGAGAAGGATCCATGTGCTGCTGAGAAGAAAGTGTATTCGTTCTTTGTTGGATGGTATATTCTATATATGTCGGTTAAGTCTAAATTGTTGATTTTGTTATTGAGATCTATGGTTTCTTTATTCAATTTTTGTTTGGAAGATCTATCCAGTAGTGAAAGAGGTGTGTTAAAATTGCCTAGTATTATTGTGTTGTGGTCTATTTGATTTGTGGAATTGAGAAGGATTTGTTTGACGTGCGTGGATTAGCCAATGTTCGGGGCATAGATATTTATGATTGTTATGTCTTGCTGATTTATGCTTGCCTTAAGGAGCATGTAATATCCTTCTTTTTCCCTTCTGAGTAGTTTTGGCTTGAAGTCCACATTATCTGATGAGGATGGATACTCCAGCTTTTTTGCTGTGTCCGTGTGCATGGTATGTTTTTCCCCATCCTTTCACCTTTAGTCTGTGGGTATCTCTTCCTATGAGATGAGTCTCTTGTAGGCAGCATATTGTTGGATTTTTTTTTAATCCAATCTGCCAGTCTATGTCTTTTCATTGATGAGTTCAGGCCATTAACATTCAGGGTTATTATTGTGATATGATTTGTATTCCCAGTCATTTGACTCATTTTTGTTTTTTGACATGATTTGGTTTCTCCTTTATTTGGCTATTCCTTTAGGCTAGTTCCTCCCATTGCTGATTTGCATTGTTGTTTCTCATCTCTTCCTCATGGAATATTTTCCTGAGAATGTTCTATAATGCTGTCTTTCTTTTTGTAAATTCCTTTAGCTTTTGTTTATCATGGAAGGATCTTATTTCATCGTCAAATCTGAAAGTAAGTTTTGCTGGGTATAAAATTCTTGGTTGGCCTCCTTTTTCTTTCAGGGCTTGATAAATGTTGTTTCAGGCCCTTCTAGCTTTTAGGGTCTGGATTGAAAAATCTGCTGATATTCTTATTGGTTTCTCTCTGAATGTAATTTGATTCTTTTCTCTCGTGGCCTTTAAAATTCTGTCTTTATTTTGTATGTTAGGTATTTTCATAATAATGTGCCTTGGTGTGGGTCTGTTGTTATTTTGTATATTTGGAGTCCTATTAGCCTCTTGTACTTGGTTTTCCATTTTGTTCTTCAGATTTGGGAAATTTTCTGATATTATGTCATTGAATAGATTGTTCATTCCTTTGGTTTGTTTTTCTAAGCCTTCCTCAATCACAATAATTCTTTAATTTGGCCTTTTCATGATATCCCATAATTCTTGTAGATTCTGTTCATGATTTCTTACCATCTTCTCTGTTTGGCCAACTTTATTTTCAGGATTAAATTTTTTTTCTTCAATGTCTGAGGTTCTGTCTTCCAGGTGTTCTATCCTATTGGTTATGCTTTCTTTGGAGTTTTTAACTTGGTTTATTGTTTCCTTCATTTCAAGGACTTCAGTTTGTTTGTTTTTTTCAGTGTCTCTAACTCTTTATTGAAACGATTTCTTGCTTCCCGTATTTGGTCTTTTAACTGTTGATTGGTGTGATCATTTAATGCCTGCATTTTCTCTTTCATCTCCTCCTTCAATGTCTGCATTTGCTCTTTCATCTCCTCATTTGCTTCCCTGATTGTTTTTATTATGTACATTCTGAACTCCCTTTCTGACATTTCTTCTGCTGTGCTGTCATTGGGTTTTATTGATATAGTATCTAGGTTTGTTTGGGACATTTTCTTCCCTTGTTTTCTCATATTGGTCAGCTGTCAGTGGGACCCTGAGATATTGCAGATTTCCTCTATTGGCTTATAGTGTCCCTGTAGATTTCCAGTGTATCACCTCCCATCCTTCAGTAGCCTGAAGTCTTGGAAGAACTTGATAATGCAGTGCATCCAAAGAAAGCTGCCCCCAGCCCCCTACTGGTTCCAGAGCTTGGAGCTGGCACTGTCTGGAAAGGCTCTCACTGGGGGGCCTGCACCACGCAGCTGGCTGTGTGGGAGGAACCCACCACCGGAGTTTGCAAGGCTACCTGGGGAAGACTCTAGCTGCCATGCCCTGCTCTGATAAGCCACCCCTTTCTATGCATGCCACCCAGGCTGAGCTTCACCCAGTGGGGGAGACTCACCCCGTTACTCTATTTTAGTCCAAGTCTCTCAATGCCTCCCCTTCTTGACTCCTGGGTTCTGGAGCGACTGGAGATGCAATCACCCTCTAGTCCACCATCTTGGATCACCCTGTGGAAAGAGCCTGCAGCCGGAGGGGGCAGGGCCACCTGGAAAGTCTCTGGCTGCACTGCCCTGATCCCAGATGCTGCTTGCAGATTGAAGTTCTCCATTGGCTCGGAGACTTGTGGCTGGCTCTGTGTAGAAAGGCTCTCACTGGGTGGTCTGCTCTGAGAAGCTAGCCTTGAAAGGCACCTCCGGCTGCATGGGGCCAGGCTGCTTGGGAAGTCCCTGGCTGCCCTGTCCTGGTCCCTGAAGCCACTTGTGGGCCGGGATAGTTGGTTCTTTGAAAAAATAAACAAAATTGATAAACCCTTAGCCACACTAACAAAGAGAAGGAGAGATAAAATTCAAATTACTAATTTCAGAATGAACAAGGAAATGTCACTACAGATATGAGTGAAATAAAAAACATAATTTGAAGCTATTTTGAAAATCTATACTCCAAAAAAATAGAAAATCTCGAAGATATCAACAGGTTTCTAGAGATATATGAATTACCTTAACTGAACCAGGAGGACATACACAATTTAAATAGATCAATTTCAAGGAGTGAAATAGAAGAGGTCATCAAAAGCCTATCAACAAAGAAAAGTCCGGGATCAGATGGGTTCTCAGTCAACTTCTACAAAACCTTTAAAGAAGAGCTTATTCCAATAGTCCTCAAAGGAGTTTATGAAATAGAAGAGGAGGGAACTCTCCCAAACTCAATCTATGAAGCCAATATCACCCTGATACCAAAACCAGAGACACATTGAGAAAAGAAAATTTAAGACCAATATCCTTAATGAACATTGATGCAAAAATTCTCAACAAAATTTTAGCAAATCACATACAAAATATATTAAAAAGATAGTGCACCACCATCAAGTGGGTTTTATCCCAGGGATGCAAGGTTGGTTCAACATCCGGAAGTCAATAAACGTCATTCACCATATCAATAGACTTAAAGTTAAGAATCACATGATTATTGTGACAGATGCAGAAAAAGCATTTGATAAAACACAGGACACCTGCATGCTCAAAACACTAGAAAAAATAGGGATAGTGGGAACCTTCCTTAATATTGTAAAGGCCATCTATGATAAACCCATGGTTAATATCATTCTAATTGGTGAAAAACTGAAATCATTCCCCCTAAAAACTGGAACAAGGCAGGGATGCCCTCTTTCACCACTTCTATTCAACATTGTCCTCAAAACTCTAGCCAGAGCAATTAGTCAGACCAAGAAAATTAAAGGGATAATAATAGGAAAAGAAGAACTCAAACTATCCCTATTTACTGATGACATGATTATTTATTTAGAGGAACCTGGAAATTCCACCAGAAAACTTTTAGAATTCATAAGTGAATTCAGTAAAGTAGCAAGATATAAGATTAATCCTCATAAATCTAATGCATTTTTATATGTAAGTGATGAATCTTCAGAAAGTCGTTAGGAAACTACCCCATTCACAATGCTTCGAAAAAAAAAAATAAAATGCTTGGGAATCAATCTAACAAAAGAGATGAAAGGCCTCTAAAATGAGAACTACAGAACACTAAAGAAGGAAATTAAAGAAAACCTTAGAAGATGGAAAGATCTCCCATGTTCCTGGATAGGCAGAATTAATATTGTCAAAATGGCCATACTACTAAAAGTGTTATACAGATTCAATGCAATTCCATTAAGATCCCAATGATGTACCTTACAGAAATAGAGCAAGTAATCATGAAATGCATCTGGAAGAATAAGAAACCCAGAATAACTAAAGTAATCCTTAGCAGGAAGAGTGAAGCAGAGGGTATCACAATACCAGAAATTCAACTCTACTACAAAGTGCTAGTAAGAAAAACGGTATGGTATTGGCACCAAAATAGAGAGATAGATCAATGGTACAGAATAGAGGACACGGACACAAACCCAAATAAATACAATTTTCTCATACTAGACAAAGGTGCCAAAAAAAAGCAATGGAGAAAAGATAGCCTCTTCAACAAATGGTGCTGGGAAAACTGGAAATCCATATGCAACAGAATGAAACTAAATCCCTATCTCCCACCCTGCATAAAAATCAACTCACAATGGATCAAGGTCCTTGAAATCAGACCAGAGACCCGGCATCTTATAGATGAAAAGGTAGGTCCAAATACTCAACTCGTTGGCTTAGGATCAGACTTCCTTAACAGGACCCCCATAGCACAAGAAATAAAAGCACAAATCAATAACTGGGAAAGATTCAAACTAAAACACTTTCTTTCAGCAAAGTAAACTACCAGCAATATGGAGAGAGAGCCTACAGAGTGGGAGAAAATTTGCCACACATACTTCAGATAAAGCACTAAAATCCAAAATATATAAAGAACTCTACACCAAGAATACAAATAATCCAATCAACAAATGGGCTAGCGAAATGAACAGACACTTCACAGAAGAAGATATGCAAGCAATCAACAGATATATGAAAATATGTTCACCATCTCTAGTAATAAGAGAAATGCAAATCAAAGCTACCCTAAGATTCCATCTCACCCCAATTAGAATGGCAATTATCAAGAACACAAGCAACAATAGGTGTTGGTGAGGATGTGGGGAAAAAGGTACACTCATACATTGCTGGTGGGGCTGAAAATTAGTGCAGCCACTCTGGAAAGCAGTATGGAGATTCCATAGAAATGTTGGAATGGATCGACCATTTGACCCAGCTTTCCCACTCCTTGGCCTATACCCAAGTGACTTAAAATGACGATACTACAGAGATATAGCCACATCAATGTTCAGAGCTGCTCAATTCACAATAGCCAGATTGTGGAACCAACCTAGATGTCCTTTAATTGATGAATAGATAAAGAAACTGTGAGATATATATATATATATATATATATATATATATATATATATACACACACACAATGGAATATTACTCAGCTATAAAGAATAATAGAATTATGGCATTTGCAGGCAAATGGATGAAATTGGAGAATATCATGCTAAGTGAGATAAGTCAATCTCAAAAAACCAAAGGACAAATGATCTCACTGATAAGCGGATGATGACACATATGGGGGTGGGAAGGGGGCAAGAATGGAGGAAGTAGGGGCTCTATAGAGGTATAAGAGAGGTGGGAGGTGTGGAGGGGGAGGAGAAAAATAACAGAATGAATAAAAACTATTACCCTAGATAAATGTATGATTACACAAAAGGTATGCCTCTACTTCATGTACAAACAGAGAAACAAGATGTATCCCATTTATTTACAATACGAATGAATTTTAAAAATGTTTTGTATTTTTTCACTCACTTATCTGTCTCCCTGAATTCTTCTTCTCACTTCTATTATACTAAAAGTCAACCTCTATTAATTCCTCCCTCACTCTTACTATAAATTTTTACCTATATCTTCTCACCTCCCTCATATACATCACAACTTACACTACTTCTGTTTCCTCATTGTCCATCTTTTGAAACAGTAAACCCTTTTAGCAAACTTAAGGTTTATATCACAGACAATAATTGACCACATCATTACTGTATATCCTTAATTGGAACCATGTGGTTTAAGGTTGTTTATAGTTTGTATTGGGTGGGTGCTATTAATATTGGTCTCTCCCTAAAGGTGAGGTACTGGAAGCCTTCAGGGACACTAAAAGACTATAGGGTAAAAACTGCACTGCCTCTGATTCATATTGCTAGATAAGAAGACACACAAACAACATGAGAAAACAAAGGAACAAAGTGCCTCAAACAAACCAAGATGTTCCAACAATAGAATTCATGGACAACACAGTAGAAGAAATGTCAGAGACAGAGTTTAGAAAATACCTAGTTACACCAATCTTTGAAACAAAGGATGATACCACAGAGAAAATACAGGAAGCAGAGATTATAAAAAGGAATCAAGCAGAAATCCCTGAAATGAAGGAAACAGTAAACCAAATTAAAAATTCAATGGAAAGTGTCACCAACAGACTAGACCACTTACAAGACAGAACCTCAGACAAAGAAAACAATATACACTCTTGAAAATAAAGTTTATCACACAAAGAAGATGGTAAGAAACCATAAACAACTTCCAAGAAATATGAGATAACTTGAGAAGACCAAGTTTAAGATTTATTGGAATAGACAAAGCCATGGAGATACAAACCAAATGAATAAACAATCTTTTCAATGACATAATATCAGAAAACTTCCCAAATCTAGAGAATGAAATGGAAAATCAACTACAAGAGGCTTACAGGATCACAAATGTGCAAAATTACAGTAGACTCATTCCAAGGCACATTGCAATAAGAATGAATAACATAAAGAGTAACGATAGAATTTTAAAGACTGTGAGACCAAAAAAAAAAAAAAAAAATCAAATTACATATGGGGGAAATGAATTAGAATTTCAGCCCATTTTTCAACCCAGATCCCCAATGCCAGGAGGTCTGGAATAACATATATCAAGTTCTGAAAGAAAATGGATGCCAACTGAGAATTGTATATCCAGCAAAATTAAGCTTTCAATTTGAAGATGAAATTAAAACCTTCAATGATAAATACAAGTTAAAAGAACTCACAACCAGAAAGTGTGCACTAGAGAACATTCTCAGCAAAATATTCCATGAGGAGGAAATGAAAAAACAAACAAACATGAAAACCAGTAAAGGGAGAAACTACACTAAAGGAAAAGTCAATCAAAGGAGAAACTAAGTCAAGTTAAAAACCGAAAAAAACCCAGAATGACCAGGAATACAAACCATATCTCAATAATAGCCCTCAATATTAATGGCCTAAACTCATCATTAAAGGACATAGACTGGCAGACTGGATTAAGAGAAAAGGACCCTGCAATATGCTGTCTTCAAGAAACTCACCTCCTAGGAAAAGACATCCAGAGACTGAAAGTGAAAGGTTGGGAAAAAACATATCATGCACATAGACTGCATAAAGAAGCAGGGGTTTCTATCCTCATATCAGACCAAGTTAGTAAGAAGGGATAAAGAAGGACATTTTATACTGCTTAAGGGAATCGTACATCAACAAGACATAACAATCATAAATATATATATATATATATATGCCAAATAATGGTACTTCTACATACATCAAACAAACTCTTCTCAATTTCAAGAATCAAAGAGAGCACAACACAATAATACTGGGTGACTTTAAGACACCTCTCTCATCACTGGATATATCTTCCAAATAAAAACTAAACAAAGAATCTATAGATCTAAATAATTGTCACCATCCAGTAGGACATAAAGACACGTACACCTCAGATTGTCATGAAGCAGCTTCTTTTTTATTCAGATCCCAGCAACAACAACAACCCCCAAACATCAGTCTCACCCTCAATATATAAGCAGTTTCATGCATAAGCAACTTTGATCAGATATGTCCACCCAATCCCGTTAAATGTCAAGCAATCACGAGATCAAGCATACATGTAGCCAATTGTAACAGCTTCCTGTTTTTCTCCAGGTATACCAAGCAGGCCCTTTGGCTCCCTGCCAGCCCACATCTCACCCTGTTTGTTTATAAAAAGACCGTGCCTGTCTTAGGTTGTTCATGACAGAGCAACATGCTTACCCGTCACCGGAAAATGAAGGTTATATCTTCATTCCCTGTCTTAGGTTGGTATGAGCTCTTACGAATCTTACCCATCTCTGTCTACCAGTCTAGCATAGCCAAACTTGGGGGGAGGTTCCCACATAACCTGCTAAGTCATAGAAGCCATTTGGGAAGAGTGCTAAGTCAGGAGAAAAGGGTACAGTAGGTAACCCTAATGTGGAATTAGTGGTAAGAATAGGAGGATATAAATTGGAAGAGTTAGTTTGGGGCAAAGGGCAAGGCCACGCCTTTACTATCCCCCACAGGTAACGCACGGCTCCTCCATTAACATGGTGAGGGATCACCAAAAACAGCAGTTGGAGGAGCTTCCACATTTTCTTGTTGCTCTTGGTTTTCTATTGAGGAAGCCTTGACCAATCTTCCAGGCACCCAAATTGGTGATTGTGCATCCTGTGGGAAAACACAAACAGATCCTTGGGTTCAGATTAATACCAGATCCAGTCCTTTCCATTGTCCCGATAGATTGTCCTTCCAGAGCACTTGAGGTAGAAGTTTTTTATTAGGCTCTGAATGACAGTCAGCAGCCAATCGGCCCTCAGAATCGAGATTTTAAAAATTTAAGATGAACAAGGCAACAGATAATTTGTCTTTTGGGGATCTGTATGATGCCCCTATTCCCCCTTTTTGTTTATAAAGCATGTTTTTAAGTGTTAAATGGGCATGCTCAACAATGCTTTGTCCAATAGGATATAATAGAATATATCATCCATCATTGAGTAAATAAACTTTCTTCTCAGTGGCACATGGATCCTTCTATAAAATGGACCATATGTTATGCCACAAGGAAACTCTCATAAAATACAAAAAAATTAGAAATACTATTCTGCATTCTATCACATCATAATGAAATGAAAGTAGAAATCAATGATAAAGTAAAAAGAGGAGCTACTCCAACACCTGGAGACTAACTGGCAAGCTATTGAATGACAAAAAGATAGCAGAAGAAATCAGGGAGGAAATAAAAAATATTTAGAGGTAAATGAGAATAGTGTTACAACATATCAAAATCTCTGGGACACTATGAAGGCAGTAGTAAGAGGCAAGTTCAATGCATTGAGTTCATGCATTAAAAGAATAAAAAGTCAACAAATAAATGACCTAACATTACATCTCAAAGATGTAGAAAGAGAAGAAAACAAATTAGCACCAAAGCAGTAGAAGACAGGAAATAATTAAAATCAGAGCTGAAATCAATGAAATTGAAACAAAAGCAACAATTGAAAAAATTGACAAAAAAATGTTGGTTCTTTGAAAAACTAAATAAAATTGATAAACTCTTGGCTGCATTAACAAAGAGAATGAGAAAATGCAAATTACTAAAATTCATGATGAAAAAGGAAATATCACGATGGATGATGGACACTACTGAAAGATAGAAGATAATTAGAAACTGTTTTGAAAATTTATACTTGAATAAAATAGAAAATCTTGAAGACATTGACAAATTTCTACAGACATATGACCTACCCAAACTGAATCAGGAGGACATACACAATTTAAACAGATCAATTTGAAGCAACGAAATAGAAGATGCCATTAAATTCTAACAACTAAGAAAAGTCCAAGAACAGATAGATCTCTGCCAAGTTCTACCAGACCATCAAAGAACAGTTAACATGAATACTTCTCAAATTATTCCAGGAGATAGAAAAGGAGGGTATCCTTCGAAACTTATTCTATGAGGCTAATATCACCTTAATACCAAAACCAGACAAGGACACATCAAAGAAAGAAAACTTCAGACCAATATCTCTGATGAACATAGGTGCACAAATTGTTAATAAAATTCTGGCAAATCACAAACAAAAACATATTAAAAATATAGTGCACCATGATCAAGTGGGATTCATCCTTGAGATGCAAGGTTTGTTCAACATACAGAAATAAAAAAACATAATACATCGCATCAATAGACTTAAAGTTAAGAATCATATGATTATCTCAATAGATGCAAAAAGAGCATTTGACAAAATACAGCACCTCTTTATGTTCAAAACACTAGAAAAACTAGAGATAGTAGGAACATACCTCAACATTGTAAAAGCTATCAATGCTGTCAAAGGCCAACATCATTCTATATGGAGAAAAACTGAAAGCATTCCCTCTAAAAACTGGAATGAGACAGGGATGCCCTCTTTCACCACTTCTATTCAACACAGTCCTTGACACTCTAGCCAGAACTATTAGACAGAGCAAAGAATTTAAAAGGATATAAATAGGAAAAGAACTCAAACTATGACTATTTGCCAAGGACATGGTTCTATATTTAGAAGATCCAAAAAATTCCACCAGAAAACTTCTAGAACTAATAAGTGAATTCAGCAAAGTAACAGGATATAAAATCAATACCCATAAAGCAAATGCATTTCTATATATCAGTGATGAATCCACTGTAATAGAAATTAGGAAAACTACCCCATTCACAATAGCCTCACAAAGTAAAATAAAATACTTGGGAATCAATCTAGCAAAAGGGGTGAAAGATCTCTACAATTAAAACTATAGAACACTAAAGAAAGAAATTGAAGATGACCTTAGAAGATGAAATAATCTCCCATACCCTTGGATAGGCAGAATTAATATTGTCAAAATGGCCATACTACCAAAACTGTTATACAGTTTTAATGAAATTCCTATTAAAATCCCAAAGACATTATTCACAGAACTAGAGAAAACAGTCATGAAATTTATTTGGGAAAATAAAAGACCCAGAATAGCCAAAGCAATCCTCAGCAAGAAGAGTGAAGCAGGAGACATCACAATACCAGACCTCAAACTATACTATAGAGCAATAGTAACAAAAACAGCATGCAACTGGCACAAAAATCAACATGTAGACTAATAGTACAAAATAGAAGACACAGAGACAAACCCACATAAATACAGTTATCTCATATTAGACAGAGGCGCCAAAAACAATCACTAGAGACTATGTAACCTCTTTAACAAATGGTGCTGGGAAAAGTATGAAAGTGTGTTACTATTTTTTTTTTTTTGTTTTTGGGGTTTCTTTTCTTTTTTTTTCTTTTTTCTTTTGTAACATTTTTTTCTCACCTTTAATTTTGTGTCCAATGAGTTTGCTAAAGTCACTAATCATAATTTCTTACATTTTTTCTACTTACAAAATCATGTTTTCCATTAATTTTTATATCATCCTTTCTGATCATATCTATTTTCACGTGAAATATTTTTACTCTTTTCCATTAAGTGTGATGTTTTATGGTTCTTTTCTATTTTTCTGGATTATTTTTTAAAATATTTAATACCTCTTTTATATCTATGAGATGAGCATGTGATTTATTATTGTAGTGAACTAATAGGATTTGATTTTTTAAAATATTAACCCAGCTTTCTATTCCTAGAATAGACTCAGCTTGCTTATGTGATATATTTTTACATATTAATGCATTGAATTTGCTAATATATTTAAAATTTTTCATGTCTATATTTATTAGACAGAATGCTTTTTCATTTTCCTCTCTTAAAAAGTCCTTGTCAGGATTTTGGTAACAAGGTTACTGTGACATCTTAAAATAATTTGGTTAGTATTCTCTTTTCTAAACTTGAAAAGAGTTTATATAAATTGTTATTTATTCCTTGAATATTTAGAAGAATTCACAAGTTCTTGGAATACTCCTTGCAGAGTAGGTTTTTTTAATTGATTCAATTCTTTAATATATATAGGATAATTCAGATTTCTGTTTCCCATGTGTCTGTTGTATTTTATTCCTTTCAGAATTTGATCTATGCATATGAATTTTCTAATTTATTGACAAGGAAATTATTCATGATTTTCTTTTGTTATTTATTTTATAGTATATGTTGTTATGTTATCTTTTTCATTCATGAATATTGATCAATGTTTTCCTATCAATTTTTCTAAGGATTTTTCAATTCCATCAATCCTTGTAAAGCTAATTTTGGCTTTGTTGATTTTCTTAATTTAGTGATTATTTACTGTTTCTTTAATATCTGTTCTTTTGGGGGTTTTTCTTCCTTAAGTTTTTGAATTTATTTTATTATCTCCTTCCCACCCTTCTTTCTGTCCCTTTTTTCTCTTCTTTCCTTCCCTTTCTTTCCCTTTCCTTTCCTTTCCTTTTCTTCCTTTTTTTGCAGTCCTGGAATTCAAAACCAGGTCCCTGTGCGTGCTAGGCAAGTGCTCTACTACTGAACAAACTCCTCATTTTGTTATTCTTGATATTTATACTTAGGAATTCATTTTAAATAATTGTCTCTTAGGTATGCCCATAAGTCTCTAAGTTTCTCTGTCCAACATGGAATTAGGACAACCCACAAGTTTTTATCTTAAATTTCAAAATGCTTTCTATTTTTTATTTCTGTATTGACTCATGTTATATATACTAAACTGTATTATTGAACTTTATTTTGTTTGGGGATTTTCTAGTTGTATTTTTATTAACTTACTAGTTGAAAAGTCCTCTGTGATCAATGACTATACTCGGTGATTTTTATCCCCTGAAATTTCTTGAGTATTACTTTATGGCTCAGAATCTGGTTAGTTTTGGTAAATGTTTCAAGAACATCAAAATAATGTATATTCTGCAGATGTTGGGTACAATATTCCCTATCAATTTCCTGAATTTTACTAATTGTCAAAATCCTCTTCATTCTCACTTATTGTTTGAGATTGTATTATTGATGTAAATATTATTGATATTAAAACAAATCATTTTTTGGTGCATGGGATATGGCTTTATTTTAAAAGGGTATCAAGAGTACATTTTCTGAGACATTGAATATCGATGGCAGAGTTCATTAACCCTCACTATCAGTTTTCCTCTTCTGTGCCACAAGTTAGAAACATTTTCCTTAAAGGAAAAGATAGTAGATATTTTAGGTTTTTATGGCCACAGGGTGTATATTCCACTACTCTGCTCTGCCATTGTAGCATAAAGCAACCATAGGCAATACATCAAAGGCATGATTATATTCCAATGAAACTTGATTTCCAAATTAGGAAGTCATTTGAGCCTCAGGTCTATATAACTTGCCAACACCTATTCTGTATTCATAGAACCTCTGATTTATGTCTGGGTGCATGGCTGCCTAAAATGAAAGCTACATTTTCCAACCACTTTTTAAAACTAGGTGTAGCTCTGCGATTAAGTGCTACAAAGTGGAATATACGTGAAAGCTTGGGTCCACCTCCTGGTAAGTATTTTTTGAAATCATCCTTATATTAATAAGTCTGATAGGGTGACCAACAGCTAAAAGAGGGACTTTTTACAAAAAATCTATACAAATTAGTAAATTAGTTTAACAGCTCCATAGATGCCAGTCAGTAAAAGATGGAAGTCTCCTAGTTCAGAGCCTTTATTCCTCACAGTATAAACAAGAAGTTTCAGCATTGTGGTGCTAGTTTCCTGAGCCTCACATTCTACAGTGGTGCAGAGAGCCTGCACATATGAGTGTGTGTCATAGGTGAATTTACTAAGTGTAAGAAGTCTATTACTTCTATAGGAAGCGATTAGCAAGCCCACTCTGCTCAGAGAATAACAGGTATATCACAGAACTATGTGATACGTGCCTGTAATGACTTCAAGATTTCCAGTTGCATAAAGAAATTTGAGAAGTGGTCCCAGGTAAAAGAATAATAAAGACTTTATGATTTGGGTACCTTCATCAACATGTGTACTAAATCAAGAGTTATATGGTAGACTTCTTTTCAAAAATGCATTTCAAGAAAAGTTATTTGTTTTTTTTTTTTTTTCATTTCCTGCTTTGGATGTTGGGAATTGGGGATTTGATAGCTAGAGAGATGATGGACTTCAGTCAGAATGTAATTCTTGACTCCATGTAGGGTACAAAAGATAAAGCAATAATATAGAAAAATGATGAGTCCCTTACACTGTGGAATATCATCCTATCCATGAATTTTAATGTAAAAGAGAAATAAACTTTTTTCTTTGCTTAAGTCAATGTTAATTTGGACTTTCTGTTAGTTATAGCTGAATCTGATTTACATTTATTTAATGTCTAAGAATGTCTTTCTGTTGCTTTCATAAGTAAGCGATAACTAATGTGTGCACAAAATACTAGGCTCAGATTCTTTTCTCTTAATTTTATTGATATTAGGTTGTAATCATCTCTCTATTACAAAGGAATTGCTTAGGACTGATTGTTTTTGATAGGGAGAAAATGGAAGTACATTTTAAAATTATTTTATTTATTCTAAAATAGGACTGTCTTTGCTACTTCAATTTTGAATAACTAATTATTATCTCTACAGAAAATTTTAATTCTACCTTATAATCTTGGTTTATTTACTCTTTTTTTTTCCCCTACCACATCTGACCTACTTTTCATGAATAACCTTTTTCTTTGAGCTTCTCTTATCTATTAGTCTTTGATTTGGTCTTAGAGAAACCATGATTTTAGGAGTTGGTTGAAATTGCATATGCTCTTTACAATTACATTTTATTTAGTCTCCTGTAAGAATGATGCTCACATTTGTGCTTTTCATACGGCTTTTCAACATGTGGGTCTGCATTGCTTCCCTGGGCCTACATGATTCTATCCTCTTACCTTCTTTCTCATTTGAAGAACACTAGACATATTGGCTGTAATTTGCATACAATTCATTTAACTAAGGCTATAACATGACCACTGGTGGAGAGCCTGTGGATTTTGGCTCAAGATCTGTTTTCAGGTTCAATTTGGAAGGCAACCAAATTTAACTTTCCCTATTTCCAAGTTGTATAACACTAATAACTGATGGGAGAGATGAAAGATTATAGCTCTAACTAGCACTGCCTCTTGCTTGGCACAGAGACCCTACATGTAATGAGTCTCAGAGCAAGTGAGTTGCTTGACCTATGTACAGCCCAGCCTACAGCTTGACTTCTACAGCTCCTCAATGTTGTATTTTTCAACTCCTGATACTGGACTTTCTCTCTAAGGGAAAATGCCTTTAATGAGTCAAATGTAAGGTGAAATTCCAGAGCAGTTGGACTGAGCTTTATCTGCTCTTTGAAAGTTTCTAAATACCTCCTGGTTGTACTGTCTCAGTATCAATCCTTTTGTGTTGATTCTTTTTTAACTCCTCCAGATCTACCAAGAACACACAGACATCAGTAGTAGTTGTTCGTAATTTCCCTCCACATCTTTAGCTGGTCCTTCCATGTGCTTATTGGAGAAGGATGACAGTGTTTACAAAGGCTCCCAATATAAGATTTCTTGGAGGAGGAAGTTCTTTCTCCTCTAGGCTAATTAAGTAGCACCCATGATGGAAAAAAACTTAATGGAATACTGTGAGATTAATATACACTAAATCACATTAACAGCTTTGAAATTTTTGGGTAGACCTTAACTATGTAGTTAAAGACCAGACAAAGCTAATTAAAATACTTTGCCATTAATATCCAAACTCTTGGAAACTAATGGGGTCTTAGAAATATCACTAATGGTGGTTAATGCCTATATCATAATCTATCTTAGTTAATCATATGCCAACATAAGAGACAGATAAATTATTATGCATTAATATCCTAAACTACATTGCTAAATAATGTTTACATAAAAGAAACCTGTAACTCATAATTATTTGTCTAGCATATTATGTTCATGATAAAGCAGATTAATGTAACTTTTCAATATGAAATAATTCTTACCCATATTTATCTTCCTTAAGTGAATACCTGTTCAAATTTTGCTTATTGAAATTGAATAAAGTCAAGAACATTCTGCCTCTTATTATTAAAGGGACATTGCGATTTACCTCTGAAAGATTTTTAAAAAACACTTATAACCTATCAAGCTTAATTCAGAGACTTTTCCTCTAGTAATTCATATTAATCTTCAAGTGACTAGTGACTATAAGATCTGTTAATATCCTGGTAAAATATTTTAGCCTGTTTACATTCAAACAATACTATGTTTGCTTGTTACTTTTATTTGATTTATTTATCCTTATATTGAATTACTTTTATGTTTTTATAAAAATGACTTTATTAAGAAAATATTATTCTATGTAACATTATAAGAGTGATTAGCCTACTTAAGTGAACATTTCTCAAGTGTTTCTAAGTAGTTTTTTGCATATAACTCATTTAACTAAGAATATAACATATTAGTTATTTAGTTTTAAAATTACAATTGAAAAAGATTTCTGCTAACTAGCAGTTATTATATATTGGGCATGGTGAGACATACTTGTTTTTCTTAATTTCTGATAAATGCTTATTTGAAGAAAAAAGTATAAATATATACATATATTTGATAAGTCAAGAAATATATACACACTTGAATGAGGGTTTTTTTCTCCTGCAGTGTATGACTATGCCAACTATAGTTTTAAAAGACAATAATCATTTAAGTTGTTCCATTATTATGTACTCCCAAATTTTACATAATTTCTATATTGTTAAAAATATTAAAGAAATATATTTAATATTGAGACTAAATTCTTATATGTATCAGGTATTAGTGCCCTTATATTTGACAGTTTTTCTTTTATAAAGTCCAAATAAATTAGTAGTTATATTTATGTGTTCTTCACTAAGTTGCACTTTGAAAGGTAATAGCAAATAAACATTCTTTAGTTTATTAAATACCAAAGTATTTTACCTACACGTGCTTTTTAGTTCAAGCTCAGTAAAGTTCAAGGGCATCCAAGTATAAAATAGCTTGTGAGGAAATTTGCATTGCTTTCTTAATTTGATTTAATTAGAGAAAAGGACACTAGTTCAGAAAATAGATCTCTAATAATTTTGGTTCAAATAGACACTAAATACTGTATGTAAACCTGTAAATGTGTATGTAATGTTCCCAAAGCTTACAGAGGGAGTTGGCATTATAAAATAATAGATTCATTTCTGTTGACTATCATATCTGCATTTTAATATGTCTTAATATCTGCACTAGCTTGTGGGAAACATTATTAAAATGTTCAGAAAGGAAAATATGATGTAGATTTTAAAAATCACATAGTAAATCACATATTTAAGTGTCGGGGTACTGCGGACCCCAGCCCTATGGTGCGGCCAAGATGGTGCCTGGCAATGTGCCAAGGAAGTGCTGAGAGCAAAACCAGGTACCTCCAGCAGACTAATTCTCTGTGCAACAAGTGGCGTTATTTGAGGAAGTTAATGTGATTGGCCATGGGTCCTCGTGGACACTGCATGCTTGCTATATGCACACTATTATGCTCCATTACTGTCCATGCTTTCTCCTCGTGATCTATAAGCTGATTGGTTGTTGTATGTAATGTAAGGCCCTTGCAAGAGCGGCCGGCGCGGCCAGCCAGAAGTAGCAGATAGCAGAAAATAAAGAACTTGCTCCGATCCGGTGTCGTGTCTCTCTGCGGGCGGGGAGCACGATAAATGGTGCTGAAACAAGTCGGGATCGAGTAAAGACATAAGGGTAAGTTCACATAAGTTCTCAAATCAAGACAAAATTAGTCCGAGAGTACAAAAGGTGAGACGTCTTGACGATCGCGGAGCCGCGACAATTCATAACAAAAGGATCCCCATGGGAGGGACGAGTGAAGTGGCCAAATACAGACTTATACAGTGGTACCAAACTGTGTATGTGTGTGCGTGCGTGAGCGTGTGTGTGTGCGTGCACGCGCTTGTCTTTTTGTTTGTGTGTTTAAACTAGCTCGTAGTGCTGTAATATTTAATCATGGGAACGGAACTGTCTAAGATTAGAATGCAGCAGCCTCTTAGAGAACTATTAAAAAATCACGGAACACCTTTGAAGGCAAAGACGGCTCTGAAGTTTCTTGATACTGTAGAGAAAGTCTCTCCGTGGTTTTTAGACGAAGGGTTACTAAATCTTCCTCAGTGGGAGCAGCTAGGAGAGGATTTGCGCGATGCGGAGAGACGAGAGCCATTGCCAATGGGAACACTGGCCATATGGTCGCTTATTAAATCTTGTTTGATGCAGCAAAGTAAATCAAAAAACCCTTTTAGGGATTTAAAGGGGCCTTTAGAAGAAGGAAGTCAGATCTTAGAAGAAATTAAAGAGGAACGATCATGTTCTCAGAATTCAGAAAGAGAAAATTATACAGAAAGGGAGAATTCCGAAGAGGAACTCCCTGGGGAAGAACTTGAAGAAGCTATGGGAAAGTTAAGCGTACAACCTGAGCGCCCCCTAGTGCCTAGACTGCTTAGTACACCTGTTGCCCCTAGTGCACCACCTATGGAGTTTGAGAAAAAGGAACACCACAGCAGACATCGAGGGTGGGCCTCCTTACAAAATGCTACATATCCAGTATTTGAGGATGCCCAAAATCAAAGGTTTCATCAGCTATTAGATTTTAAAATTGTTAAACAGCTGAAAGAAGCAGTGAGCACTTATGGGCCTCAATCGGCTTTTACAGTCTCACTGGTAGAGACCATGATGTCCTTAAACATGCTACCTTTGGATTGGACTAATCTAGCTAGAGCAACCTTGTCAGGGGGACAGTATCTTATGTGGAAAACAGCTTGGCAGGAAATTTCAATGGACACTGCAAGGCGCAATGCAACTTCAGGGAATCCGCAGGTAGACAGAGACATGTTGATGGGAACAGGGCCTTATGAGGGAGTCCAGGCACAGATTAATTATCATCCTGCAGTGTATGCTCAAATTGCTGTGGCTGCTATTAAAGCATGGAAAACCCTACAAGGGTCAGGAGATTTACAAGGACAGTTGTCAAAAGTTACCCAGGGAAGTAATGAGCCCTATGCAGACTTCGTTGATAGATTAATTCAAACAGCTTCTAGAATTTTTGGAGATGCTGATCAAGCAATGCCATTAATAAAACAGTTAGCCTATGAACAAGCCAATAAATGGTGCAAAGATGCCATCAGGCCATGGAGAAATAAAGACTTGTCTACTTATTTAAGAGTCTGCAAAGACATTAATGAGGCCTCTGGAAATAGTGCTGCATTTATTGCGGCACTTGACAGACAAACCTCTGTGATTTAAGGGCCATTAATGCACAGATGTTCCCTATGGGTCCTATACAACGGGGATTGCCTTTAGTTACAGCTTACCTAAAAATTGGCCCACTGTCATTTTAGATTTAACAGATTGTTTTTTCTCAATCCCATTACATAGAAGGGATTGTTGGCGGTTTGCTTTTACCTTACCTTCTCTCAATCATGCACAGCCTGACCAAAGATTTGAGTGGACCGTGCTGCCTCAAGGCATGACTAATAGTCCCATGTTATGCCAAATATATGTAGATAAAGCCTTAAAACCTACAAGAGACAATTTTCCAGATTTGTTGATTTATCATTATATGGATGATATCCTTATCTGCCACAAAAACAGACAATTCTTGGAAAAGGCTTTACAATTTTTAATTTCCACTCTCCAACAATATGGCTTAAACATCTCTCCAGAAAAGCTACAAATGGGAGAAACTCAAGAATATCTAGGCACTAGGCTTACAGCTACTATGGTAAAGCCTTTTAAATTAACCATTAGAACCGATAAGCTTAAAAATCTAAATGATTTTCAAAAACTCCTTGGAGATATAAATTGGATTAGGCCATATTTAAAGATTACCACAGGAGAGCTGAAACCTCTATTTAATATACTTAAAGGAGAACCTAATCTCCATTCCCCGAGAGTCCTTACTTCGGAAGCACAAAAGTTTCTCACGTTGGTAGAACAGAGATTGCAATCAGATCATACAGAAAGATGTGATCCATCCCAACCTCTAATGTTGATTATTATCCCAGAACAACATAGCCCATATGGAATTCTATGGCAAGGAGGACCTTTACAGAGTATCAATCTCCCAGCATCGCCCACAAAACAGTTACAAACATTTCCTAAGGCAATAGCTCAGTTGATATATAAAGGGTTGGAGGCCTGTATTACCATATTTGGAAGTCACCCTAAGGTCATTATTATTCCCTATACTAAACTACAAATGCAGTGGTTGATTCAGCATGATGATGACTGGGCTGTTTTATATTGCTCAACTACAGCAACATTTGATAACCATTATCCTAAACATCCATGGATACAGTTTTGTAAAAATACTCCAATTATATTTCCAAAAATTACAAAGACGCAGCCTTTGTGTCATTGCCAAACAATATTTACTGATGGATCTAAAAATGGAGTGGGAGCAGTAATAGTTGGAGATAAAACTGAAACCATCATTCTCCCTTCCTCGTCTGCCCAAGTAGTGGAGCTTCCTGCAGTAGTCTTAGCTTTTAATATCATGATGGATCAACCTTTTAATCTGTTATCTGACAGTTATTATATAGTACAATCAATACCTTGTTTAGAAACTGTGCCTTATATTCCCGATGGATCCACAGTTGCTCCTTACTTTCGAACCTTGCGTGCCCTAATTTTAGACCGCAAATACCCCTTTTATGTAGGACATATTAGAGCTCATTCTGGCCTACCAGGACCACTTGCCAAAGCAAATGCTAAGGCTGATAAAGCCACAAAAACCATCTTTGCTTTTACACTATTAGAATAAGCTAAGATGTTTCATTCACAATTTCATGTTAATTCTACTACTCTTAGAAGAAAGTTTAATATTTCTAAAGATGTTGCTAGACAAATTGTTAAAACATGTCAACATTGTGCCACCCTATTGCCAGTACAGTCTGTTGGAGTAAATCCCAGAGGACTGTTACCTAATCATATTTGGCAAATGGATGTTACTCATTTTTCAGAATTTGGAAACCTCAAGTATATTCATGTTTCAGTAGACACCGCTTCAGGGGTAATCATGGCCTCAGCTCACACTGGTGAAGAGGTTAAAGATGTTATACAACATTGTTTACAAACATTTGCAGCCTGGGGCATTCCAAAAATCATCAAAACTGATAATGGGCCAGCTTACACATCCAAAAGTTTTCTTCTATTCACCAAAAATTTTGGTATACAGCTCATCACAGGAATTCCTTATAATCCTCAAGGACAAGGAATAGTGGAACGCACCCATTTAACATTAAAAAATTGTTTAATAAGACAAAAAGGGGGAATAGGTGCTGACTTTAGAGCACCTAAAGACAAACTAAATTTAGTACTCTTTATTTTAAATTTTTTAAATGTGGACAAAAATGGAAGCACGGCTGCAGAGAGACATGCTAATCCCACAAGTACTCAAATGTGGGTAAAGTGGAAAGATATTCTCACAGGTACATGGAAAGGTCCAGATCCAGTTCTTCAGTGGGTCCGAGGGTCTGTTTGTGTCTTCCCACAGGATCAGCAAACACCAATTTGGATACCTGAAAGGTTGACCAGACTGGTGCATCAAAGTAACGATGAAGAACATCGTGCTGATAAGCGCCCTGCTAATGATGATGTTGACACTGGTGAAGACATGAGAATTATGGGCGATAGTTAAAGCCTGGCCATATCCTTTACCGTTAACTAATACTTCCTCTTTACTTCCTCCGTTGTTCACCACCAAGGCGGCTACAGGATTACCCACTACGTCTTTTGATCCAGATACTCACCTATATAATTTTTCCACTTTCTCCCTCCCTGGAACCTTGTGCTTTGATATACCTGAGGATAATGCTATTAGTAGTAATGACTTTAACCCTTGTATTGTTCTCCAAAAGCAGGTACAGGGTTTCTTTACATCCAGGGGTTCTCCTGATGCTCCACCCCAAGGCTACGGTATGCTTGGTCTTCAATTTGTTAATGGTACACACATAACCATATCAAAGGAATATTGGGAAGGGGCAGCCACCTTGATTACAGGACTTATACCTCACAAATTACCACTTTCCACTAATGGATTTAAAACTCCCAGACTTTTTCCTCCATGTAATCCAAAATTTTCCACACTTCCTACCTGGACAGGTTGTCAAAATGCTGAGCAAGCAGCCCCAGTTCAACATGGATTTTTCTTCACACCAAATTTTACTTCTCAGCGTACCACTGATGATTTTGATGATTATGACAGCAAATTTGGCGGAAGGCGCACTAATCCTTTTGATAACTGGTTGCTATTTACCTCGACTTCAGGATATACTAACTTACAACCTTTTTTTGCTCTTAAAGGAGGATCTTTCAGACAATGCGAATGGAATTCTAAGAAGTGGAGTGGAGTTAACAGGAGTGGAGCCAAGACTACTACTAATTGTACTCAAAATCTTTCATTCTTGTCCACCCCAGTCTGTGTGTTCCCTCCTTTTATGTTTTTACTAACTAATACTAATAGCACAAACCTTAATTGCTCTCAATCTAGATGCTACCTTTCTCAATGTTGGAATGCTGCCAATTTCTCCCGAGCGGTCATCATGTGAATCCCTACTTTTCTGCCTATGCCAGTTTCTGTTACAGATGATGAATTGCCAGTATTGCTTTCCAGAAATAAGAGGGATTTTGGAATCACTGTAGCAGTCATTATCACCGTAGTTGCATCAGCAACAGCAGCCGCTGCAGCAGCTGTAGTCTTGACGACATCAGTACAGTCAGCAACTAAGCTTAATGATGTGGTCCAGCAGACAGCTACTGCTCTGTCTACTCAACAAACAGTGGATCAACACTTAAAAACAGGACTACTTTTGGTGAACCAGTGTGTGGACTTACTTCAAGAACAGATGGACCTTTTACAGGAACTGTTAAACGTGGGGTGTATTTATCATCTGCCGGGACTGTGCGTTACACCTGTAGCTTATCATAATCTTAGTTATGCAGCAAATTTGTCTAAAATCATATCTACTCAGCTACGTGCCAATTGGTCTTATAAATTTGATAATCTTACTGCCATTCTTAGATCACAAATTGTTAGCCTTAATTCTACTAGAGTTAATATAGCCCCTATATCTGAAATGCAAAGTTGGTTATCCTCTTCTTTCAGTTTTGTAAAGCAATGGGCAGGAATGTGAGCATTGTGTATGTTAATGATTATTGCAATTATCTTCCTCACACGCTTTATCATGCATATACGCCAAGTTCATGCCAGAGATCGCATCATTTTCCATCAAGCCATGATGGCCTTAGAGGCTGGCAGCCCTCCTCAAGTCTGGCTGAGCATGCTGGACCGGTAGTCAATAACGGGTAAGGAAGGAGGTAACCTCGTACCGACCTAAGACAGGAGCTGTAGCATGCTCTGCAGTTATCTGATGACGGGTAAGGACGATGGTTGACCACTCCACCTAAGACAGGCACGGTCCCGAGCCAGCATTCTTTTAATAAATAAAAAAGGGGGAGCTGTCGGGGTACCGCGGACCCCAGCCCTATGGTGCGGCCAAGATGGCGCCTGGCAATGTGCCAAGGAAGTGCTGAGAGCAAAACCAGGTACCTCCAGCAGACTAATTCTCTGTGCAACAAGTGGCGTTATTTGAGGAAGTTAATGTGATTGGCCATGGGTCCTCGTGGACACTGCATGCTTGCTATATGCACACTATTATGCTCCATTACTGTCCATGCTTTCTCCTCGTGATCTATAAGCTGATTGGTTGTTGTATGTAATGTAAGGCCCTTGCAAGAGCGGCCGGCGCGGCCAGCCAGAAGTAGCAGATAGCAGAAAATAAAGAACTTGCTCCGATCCGGTGTCGTGTCTCTCTGCGGGCGGGGAGCGCGATATTTAAGTATTTAGTTATTTGTAAGTATTTTGTATAAATGATTTTAAAGGGCATCAATTATTAAGAGGAATGTGGTGTTTCATGATTAAGTGTTCAAGTAGAAATAAAATTTAATTCTAAGAAATGTAAACATTTGATGCACTAATTATTTTCTTTTTCTTTATATTAAAGTAAAATATGTGCATAAAGTATGTTCAAAGAATGATGACAAAAGATATGCATAAAGTATGTTCAAAGAATGATGACAAAAGACCCCTGACCTACTTATCCCCATTCTACTTATTCAGTCTTCCTATTTGGAAGTGGCAATGTTCAACTCTTTTGTCTTCTAGTAGGTAAAATGCTCTCTCTTGATTTATCAATTTTCAGTGTTAGCCATTGACCTTCAGCTATGGTAAATTAGGATTTGGCTCTCTTAAACCATTATCTCCGTGTTTTTGTGGAATATAGTCATAACTCTTGAGTAAACAAATAGAATTGACATTTTTTCAATATATAAAAATTGCTTCTTTTTTTTTGTTGTTGTTGTTGTTTTTGGTACCAGGGATTGAACTCAGGGATACTGAGCCACATTCCCAGCCCTATTTTGTATTTTATTTAGAGGCAGGGTCTAACTGAGTTGCTTAGTGCCTTGCTAAGTTGGAGGCTGGCTTTGAACTTGCAATCCTCCTGCTCAGCCTCCTGAGGTGCTAGGATTACAGGTGAGCACCACAGTGCCTGACTTAGAAATTGTTTCTTATTAAACCAAGACATGTTCTATGATGTTTCCTTCTGTATCTTTTTCTATATTTCCTGCCATTACTTACCTTTTCTCCATTTACTTAATTTTCTTTATACCTCTTGTCCTTTCTCCATACCCCATAACAGTCTTGCAGTAAAATTTTTATATTTAAAAATTTGTATTTAAAAATTTTTATCTCAAACATAATTGATAGAATTTCAGGTTGAAAGTTGTTTCTGTTTTGTTTTAAGGCATTATGGACTGTTGTTTGATTTGGGGAAATTTGCTTGCTTTTTTTTTTTCCAATTTATATGCATTTTGTTTTCTCAGATCCTTTCTACTAGAACTTCTACAGTCAGATGTCAAATCTGTACTTGACCCTCATTTGTTTGTTTTCATCTTGTATCTTCTATTTCTATTTCATTGTCCTTTTGTTTTACCCTGCAAGAAAACTCCTTGGTGTTAAATTTCAATTTTTCTCTCATTTTGTGTTTTCTGCTCTCATATTATTACTTCACTAATGTTCTTTTTTTTTCATTTTTTTTAATTGTATACAAATGGGATACATGTTGTTTCTCTATTTGTACATGGAGTCAAGGCATACCATTTGTATAATCATAAATTTACATAGGGCAATGATGTTTGATTCATTATTTTTTCCCTTCTCCCCCACCCTTCCCACTGCTCTTTTCCCCCTATACAGTCCTTCTTTCCTCCATTCTTACCACCCTCCTTATCCCTAACCCTAAACCTAACCCTAACCCTAATGCTAACCCCTCCCACTCCCCATTATATGTCCTCATCCACTTATCAGCGAAATCATTCATCCTTTAGTTTTTTGAGATTGGCTTATCTCACTTAGCATGATACTCTTCAATTTCATCCATTTGCCTGCAAATGCCATAATTTTATCATTCTTCATTGCGGAGTAATATTCCATTGTATATATATGCCACAGTTTCTTTATCTATTCATCAATTGAAGCGCATCTAGGTTGGTTCCACAATCTGGCTATGGCACTAAAGTTCTTTTATTCTCTTGTTTTCTCAAATTGCAGCCCATACTTATTTGATGGATGCAATATCCTTTCCAATATCTTCTTAGAATGGGTGTCATAGATTTTTAGTGAAACTTTGTTCTGTTTCATGCATACTCTCAAATTCATCTAAATTGTTTCTTTTTCTAAGCATGAGAGTTTTTATTTATCTATTTACTTTATTTTTTACAGGCTGCATTTTGATTCATTGTACACAAATGGGGTACATTTCATTTCTATGGTTGTGCCGGATGTAGATTCATACCATTTGTGTAATCATACATGTATATTGGATAATGATGTCTGTCTCATTCCAAAATTATTTTTTTGTTGTTGTTTGTTTGCTAGCTTATCTCTGTCTTTTAAATTGGAGACTTTCTTTGACAGCTGTTGATCTTTTCTCTTCATTTATTTAATAATGAGACACAGAAATGCTGTTGAAATCATCATATGCTTGGGCAGGATTTATTGACTGGTGATTTTTACTGTAGAGGCAGCTTACTATTGGAGGAGTCACTGCTATTCAGTTCTTCCAACAAAGAAATTCTCTAATCTCTTGCCAAGTGTGCTAGTATTCTGGGGAATGGGATGAGCAATTGGAAGGTGTTCTCTATATTCAGTATGAGGACTTTTACCTTTTACTTCATTCTTACCACATTGATCCACTTAGCCATGGGATAGTACAATAGTATATTATAGACCACTCCCGCAGGGTATACTTGAAAAGATACATAGTACCAAATCCTAGATATACTTTTTTTTTTTTTTTTTTGCTTATTCATATGTTGATAAGTTCAAACTCTTCCTCTGAAGGTTTGATAGCAAGTCTGGTGAAACAAGCTAATAGTTTAATGGGAGAAAAGCTGTAAATTTATTAACATACATGCACAGGCCACAGGAGCTATACAAAATATGAAATTAAAGGAAAGGCCAGACGGTTGACACTTAAATTCCCTCTTCTCTAAGAACGGGAATGATATAGGTAATTTCAGAGGGTCATGAAATTTTGGGGGAATTCAAATGGGCTTAAAGAATAGATGATGCCAACAGAGGGACAGTTCCTTTGGGCTCCTCATGTGGTGTTTTGGTTTTCAGGCTCTTCTGTGATATGAGTTTAATTTTCCTGGGTTAATGAAATATTACCAAAAAAATTGGAGGACACTCTGTTACCCTTTGGCAATTTGGTCTTTCGGTAAATAGGTGAACTTCAGAGAAAGCTTTTTCCTGCAATTTCTGTTTCTCAGGTGCTCTTAGTTCAAAGTTCAAAGTGGATATTTAGGGTTATAGATTTCTGAGTCCAACACATACATACTTTTGATAAAAGTTTAATTTATAATTGGTCACAATGAAAAGTCAACAATATTAACTAATAAAATAAAACATTCAGAACCACATTATAATAAAAGTTATTTGAAAATTATCAAATAACTTTTAATTTCTGGAATTTTTATTTCTGGAATTTTCTTTGTAATTGTTTTAGACTGTGGCTTGCTGTATATAACTGAAACTGTAGAAATCAAAATCTCCAATTAGGGGATACTACTGTAAAGTGCTTTGCCCATGCCCTCTCCTTGCCTGGTGCCTCTTGTCCTCCCTCAGAGAACACTCCCCAAACTGGGGGGAGGAAGTGGGAAAAGATCCCTGGGGAGAACCTGGGAAGGAGCTCGGGTGTTCAGGGATCCTCATAGAGTCTTTCAGCCAAGTCCTCTGCCTACTTCTGCCCCCTGGGATATCTGAAGCTGCCAGAGTCTAGGGTTCTGGGTTCAATTAGGAAGAACAGGATGGGATCCTGTTTATATCCCCCTCCATGTGTCCTCTGCTGTATTTGTTTTAAATCTGTAGGTCACTCCTGTTTCTCAACATATTATGATTTGGGGTCACGTCTGTCTTCTAGTATCATGGAAGATGAAGTTCATGGGATGATTATAATTCTCCATGTTTGAAGTGAGGAGCATTTCTGAGAGTATAAAATAGGGCAAGAAATTCACTGCTCTGCCATCTCAACATTTAAAGTCTTCTAATAAAAATTTTTGATACATAGAAATTTTTTTCAATTTTTTTTATAAAAACAACACCTAGAACATATTAATCATACTTGGGTTTTCATTTTTAAATGTATTTGAATGTGCTAGATGATGAGATGAACTTGTAGGGGAATTATTTAGATGTAGAACAATAAATAAATATATAAAAGGGATGTGAGCAAGATATAACTATGTACCATAGGCATTCAGTGCAGGAAAATTTAATTTACATCTGACGAGAGGATTTCCTGGAGGAAGTATCATTTCTAATGAAACCTAATGTTCAGCTAGGATTTGTGCCTACTGAAGTTTAATAAATATTTGCTAAATATAATTAATACTGTTCAGCATTGGTGGTTTGACTTTTCTTTAGTGCATTGTGTTAGCAGCAATCAGCTTCATTTATTCTTGTCTTTGTTTTTCAGAAAGAAATTAACAGAAACATTTCTATGGAGAACATTCACCATTCAATGACAGTTAATGATATATCTTATAAAACAGAAAAATCCTTCCTGTGAGAATTCCATTATAATAATGATGCATGTATATTATTAAGACTTATACATACTGAGTAATAAAGCTCCAAGTTCACATGTTCCCAGTTGTTACTTTGGGGCTACCACATTAGCAATTTTTCAAAAACATAAGCTGTAATTAGAAATCTTTAATAATAATTTCTTTCAGAAATAACACTTGCTTTTAATTCTTTCATTTAAAAAAACTTGTGAGAAAAAAACTGTCAGAACTATTGATATTTTTATAGATTGACAAAAATCAAGCATAATTAAAATGAAATATTTGTTGCATAAAATAAACTGCAATTAATATGTTTTCTTCTGCTGCTTCAAGGATAAGATTAAACTGGTGTTGTTAGCGGACTCCCTGCTGTCAGATTAATTTCTTGATTTTTATACCACACATTATCACATGTCCTTATAGTAAAAGAGTAAACCAACAAGTAGAAAACACTGATGAAAATGGTATACAGGAGATAAACTGACTTTTATGAAGGCAAGGCAATGTTGCTTTTCATTTTAAGATCTGATGACTAGTTGATTCCAAGGGTAAGATTTTCAGTATTAAAGCCATTAAAATAAGTAGAAAATTGTCCTTCATTTTAGTTGGTTATGCCTTTTAAATTTGCCAGTTTATTGTTTCAGTGGTGTTTGCCTTTTCAGGCAATAGTTAGAAAATGAACAAGACATGTTGTGCATAGGGCTCCCCTCCAGCTAACCCAGAAATAATAATAAATCTCATCACAAAAACTTAGGTGTGGACAATTCAAGAAAGTGGAAGAAAAAGACATCCTGTTAACATTCCTCTTAGAGAAGGATTGCTTTTTCTCACCAAAGTCCACTGTTACAAAAAGAACACCTAACCTTGACAAAAGTCAGTTATTGCTATTGAAAAATTCCCAACTGCCACCTGCCCAGACCACGCGTTGAGTATTATTTCTCTGTGAACTTTTTTTCTGGTTAATTACTTTTTGATATTAGACCCCATTTGTGGTACCATGAAAGAAATAGATAACTATTATTAATAGTCCTCTTCATTTCTGCAAATGTCTCTCTTGGGTATTGCTGCTTAAGAGATATAAATACACCTTTGGGATTAGAAATTATGGGGTAGGGCCATTCACCTGCTGAACTATTACACACCTCTTTCTCAGGGGCTGCAATTGAGGTGATGCACATTGTGTGATGACTGCATTAGGATTGACAGTGCCTGTCAAAGGAAGTGAAATTAGCATAACTCTTCTCTTGTACAAGGCCAGCGTGCCCCTCTCTTGCTGCCTATGGTGAAAAGACGGTATTATTTTATTGCTTGGTGCTGCATTATGCATTGCAAATGTCAAACGCACTAACAGGTTTCAGATGGTGGAAAATTTTACCCTCCAAACTTCTTAGAGCAGGTAAATCAGTCATTTTGGAATGGCTTAGTTAGTTTTGGTTACTTGAAGTGATACTTGTGATATAGTGACAAAATTGGTGGTTGTGCTTGTGCTCTTAGATTGCATGTGTTCATTTCAAGACATCATCTCCTGACCACCTTATTTAAAACTGCCAGCCCTTTTCCTAACTACATTAGTCTTATTTTTCTTTACAGCATTATCATATGACTTTTTTATTTCTTTGTGCCTGTCTAACTAGAAATTTAATTTTCATGAAATCAGGAATTTTTGCCTGACTTGGTCATTGCTGTATTTTTACTGCCTCCAATAGTACTTGGTTTAATTAGATACTGGAGTCTTCTTAAAAGAAAGATTGGGTGAGTAAATAAAGGAATGTTTAAAAATCAATCCTTCAAAAAAAAATGAATCAATCAGCTTAAAAAACATAATTCATAATGTTAATATGAAAAACTACATTTAGTAAATAATCACCAGAATATTCCTTATTAATACTTCATTTAGGGGTGGGGGGTATGGCTCAGTGGTAGAGCACTTGTGTAGCATGTTAGGCCCTGGGTTCAATCCTCAACAACAAATAAAAATAAAATAAAGGTATTGTGTCCACCTACAACCAAAAACAAAAAAAAATTAAAAATACTTCATTTATACATTATTTTATTCACTGTAAAGAAACTTAACATAAATGAAAATTATTTCACATTAACTAATTTTCAGGTAATAATCTATACATTTGTGTATTCCTAATCTGATTATCCAAAATCCCAAATCCCCCATATTCAAAAGATATCTTGTGCTCCAACATGATGCCACAAGTGGAAAATTCTAATCTGTGCAACTTTTATTTCAATGCCAAAATCATGGAGGAAGGTTAGAGTAATCGTATGATTTGGATGTGAGCTGACCCCCACAAGCTCACGTGTGAGACAAAGCAAGAAGTTTCAGAGGAGAAATGATTGGGTTGTGAGAGTCTTAACTTAATCAGTGAATTAATCCCCTGATAGTGCTAACCTGAGTAGTACCTGAAGTTTTAGGGTGTGGCAGAAGGAGGTGGGAATTGGGGGCAAGGTTTTGGGGTATATATTTGTATCTGGCAAGTAGAGACCTCTCTTCTCTGCTTCCTGATCATCATAATGTGAACTGCTTCCCTCTGCCACAGTCTTCCACCATGATGTCCTGCCTCACCTTGAGCCTTCTGGAATAGAGCCTGACTCTTATGGATTGAGGCTTCTGAAACTGTGAGCTGCTAAATAAACCTTTCTTCTACGATTGTGCTGATTGGGTCCTTCAGTCACAGCAGTGAAAAAACTGACTAACACAGTAAGATTTCTAGGTTTTATGACTGACTTTGGGGACAGGAATTCTACTATCTAATGCTGGTTGGAGAAGAGGAATTCTAGTGTCTATGATCTTCTTGGGGATAAAAGTGGATCAGGAGAAAGAATGACAGGAGGTCAGAAAAATCTTACTTCTGACCCCTCTCCTTCAGCTAAGAGTAGTCAGCTGTCAAGGTGCCAGACTTTGGGGCATCAATCCTGGCACTGCAAGTTACTATGAAAGCACTGTAAGTTTTGATTTTGTAGTTACAAATAAATTTTAGCATGTAAGGAAATTTACAATTAGGCAATCTGTGAATAATGAGGCTTGATGTTAACTGTGTTCTATAAAGAACATTTCTATAAAAAGTATCACTAAACACATCATCACCATCTATTTATTGATGAATCTAGGCATTTTCTTCCTTGCAAAATAGGATCACCCTGAAAAGTCCTGTATTTCTTTTTTTTTTTACATGTTTATTTTTTATTTTTTATTTTTTTTAATTGTATACAAATGGGATACATGTTGTTTCTCTATTTGTACATAGAGTCAAGGCATACCATTTGTGTAATCATACGTTTACATAGGGCAATGATGTTTATTTTTTTCCCTTCCCCCCCACCCCGCCCACCCCTCTTTTCCCTCTATACAGTCCTTCTTTACTTCATTCTTACCGCTCTCTTTATCCCTAACCCTAAACCTAACCCTAAATCTAATGCTAACCCCTCCCACCCCCCATTATATGTCCTCATCCGCTTATCAGCGAGATCATTCGTCCTTTAGTTTTTTGAGATTGGCTTATCTCACTTAGCATGATATTCTCCAATTTCGTCCATTTGCCTACAAATGCCATAATTTTATCATTCTTCATTGCGGAGTAATATTCCATTGTATAAATATGCCACAGTTTCTTTATCCATTCATCAACTGAAGGGCATCTAGGTTGGTTCCACAATCTGGCTATGGTGAATTGAGCAGCAATGAACATTGATGTGGCTGTATCTCTGTAGTATGCTGATTTTAAGTCCTTTGGGTATAGGCCAAGGAGTGGGATAGCTGGGTCAAATGGTGTTTCCATTCCAAGCTTTCTGAGGAATCTCCACACTGCTTTCCAGAGTGGCTGCACTAATTTGCAACCCCACCAGCAATGTATGAGTGTTCCTTTTTCACCACATCCTCGCCAACACCTATTGTTGCTTGTATTCTTGATAATCGCCATTCTAATTGGGGTGAGATGAAATCTTAGGGTAGTTTTGATTTGCATTTCCCTTATTACTAGGGATGTTGAACATTTTTTCATATATCTGTTGATTACTTGTACATCTTCTTCTGTGAAGTGTCTGTTCATTTCGTTAGCCCATTTGTTGATTGGATTATTTGTATTCTTGGTGTGGAGTTTTTTGAGTTCTTTATAGATTCTGGAAATTAGCGCTCTATCTGAGGTATGGTTGGCAAAGATATTCTCCCACTCCGTAGGCTCTCTCTTCACATTTCTGATAGTTTCCTTTGCTGACAGAAAGTTTTTAGTTTGAATCTATCCCAGTTGTTGATTCTTGCTTTTATTTCTTGTGCTATGGGAGTCCTGTTAAGGAAGTCGGATCCTAAGCCAACAAGTTGAAGATTTGGACCTACTTTTTCTTCTATAAGATGCAGGGTCTCTGGTCTGATTCTGAGGTCCTTGATCCATTTTGAGTTGAGTTTTGTGTAGGGTGAGAGATAGGGGTTTAATTTCATTCTATTGCATATGGTTTTCCAGTTTTCCCAGCACCATTTGTTGAAGAGGCTATCTTTCCTCCATTGCATATTTTTGGCACCTTTGTCTAGTATGAGAAAATTGTATTTATTTGGGTTTGTGTCCATGTCCTCTATTCTGTACCATTGATCTACCTGTCTATTTTGGTACCAATACCATGCCGTTTTTGTTACTATCGCTTTGTAGTAGAGTTGAAGATCTGGTATTGCAATATCCCCTGCTTCGCTCTTGCTACTGAGGATTGCTTTAGCTATTCTAGGTTTTTTATTCTTCCAGATGAATTTCATAATTGCTTGCTCTATTTCTGCAAGGTACATCATTGGGATTTTAATTGGAATTGCATTGAATCTGTATAGCACTTTAGGTAGTATAGCCATTTTGACAATATTAATTCTGCCTATCCAGGAACATGGGAGATCTTTCCATCTTCTAAGGTTTTCTTTAATTTCTTTCTTTAGTGTTCTGTAGTTCTCATTGTAGAGGTCTTTCACCTCTTTTGTGAGATTGATTCCCAAGTATTTTATTTTTTTCGATGCCATTGTGAATGGGGTAGTTTTCCTAATTTCTCTTTCTGAAGATTCATCACTTATGTATAAAAATGCATTGGATTTATGAGCATTGATCTTGTAACCTGCTACTTTACTGAATTCACTTATGAGTTCTAAAAGTTTTCTGGTGGAATTTCCCGGTTCCTCTAAATATATAATCATGTCATCAGCGAACAGGGATAGTTTGAGTTCTTCTTTTCCTATTCGTATCCCTTTAATTTCTTTGGTTTGTCTGATTGCTCTGGCTAGAGTCTCAAGGACGATGTTGAATAGAAGTGGTGAAAGAGGGCATCCCTGCCTTGTTCCAGTTTTTAGGGGGAATGCTTTCAGTTTTTCACCATTTAGAATGATATTAGCCATGGGCTTAGCGTAGATTGCCTTTATAATGTTAAGGAATGTTCCCACTACCCCAATTTTTTCTAGTGTTTTGAGCATGAAGGGATGCTGTATTTTATCGAATGCTTTTTCTGCATCTATTGAAATAATCATGTGATTCTTAACTTTAAGTCTGTTGATATGGTGAATGACATTTATTGATTTCCGAATGTTGAACCAACCTTGCATCCCTGGGATAAAACCCACTTGATTGTGGTGCACTATCTTTTTAATAGGTTTTTGTATGCGATTTGCTAAAATTTTGTTGAGAATTTTTGCGTCGATGTTCATTAAGGATATTGGTCTGAAATTTTCTTTCCTCAATGTGTCTCTGTCTGGTTTAGGTATCAGGGTGATATTGGCTTCATAGAACGAGTTTGGGAGGGTTCCCTCCTCTTCTATTTCATGGAATTGTTTGAGGAGTATTGGAATGAGCTCTTCTTTAAAGGTTTTGTAGAACTCGGCTGAGAACCCATCTGGTCCTGGACTTTTCTTTGTTGGTAGGCTTTTGATGACCTCTTCTATTTCATTGCTTGAAATTGGTTTATTTAAGTTGTGTATGTCCTCCTCGTTCAGTTTAGGTAATTCATATGTCTCTAGAAATTTGTTGATGTCTTCGAGATTTTCTGCTTTGTTGGAGTATAGATTTTCGAAATAGCTTCTAATTATGTTTTGTATTTCACTCGTGTCTGTTGTGATGTTTCCTTGCTCATTCCGAATTTTAGTAATTTGAGTTTTCTCCCTCTTTCTCTTTGTTAGTGTGACTAAGGGTTTATCAATTTTATTTATTTTTTCAAAGAACCAAGTATTTATTTTGTTAATTTTTCCAATTGTTTCTTTTGTTTCGATTTCGTTGATTTCGGCTCTGATTTTAACTATTTCCTGTCTTCTACTACTTTTGGTATTGGTCTGCTCTTCTTTTTCTAGAGCTTTGAGCTGTAGTGTTAAGTCATTTATTTGTTGATTTCTACTTCTTTTTTTGAATGCACCCCATGAAATAAATCTTCCTCTAAGTACTGCTTTCATAGTGTCCCAGAGATTTTGATATGATGTGTCTTTGTTCTCGTTTACTTCTAGAATTTTTTATTTCCCTCCTGATGTCTTCTGTTATCCATTCATCATATAATAGTGTATTATTTAATCTCCAGGTATTGGAGAAGTTTCTGTTTTTTATTCTGTCATTTATTTCTAATTTCAATCCATTATGATCTGATAGAGTACAAGGTAGTATCTCTATCTTCTTGTATTTGCTAACAGTAGCTTTGTGGCATAAAATATGGTCTATTTTAGAGAAGGATCCATGTGCTGCTGAGAAGAAAGTGTATTCGTTCTTTGTTGGATGGTATATTCTATATATGTCCCTTAAGTCTAAATTGTTGATTGTGTTGTTGAGATCTATAGTTTCTTTATTCAATTTTTGTTTGGACGATCTATCCAGTGGTGAGAGAGGTGTGTTAAAATCGACCTAGTATTATTGTGTTGTGGTCTATTTGATTTCTGGAATTGAGAAGGATTTGTTTGACGTACGTGGATGAGTCAATGTTTGGGGCATAGATATTTATGATTGTTATGTCTTGCTGATTTATGCTTCCCTTAAGCAGCATGTAATGTCCTTCTTTATCCCTTCTGACTAGTTTTGGTTTGAAGTCCACATTATCTGAAATGAGGATGGATACTCCAGCTTTTTTGCTGTGTCCGTGTGCATGGTATGTTTTTCCCCATCCTTTCATCTTTAGTCTATGGGTGTCTCTTTCTATGAGATGAGTCTCTTGCAGGCAGCATATTGTTGGATTTTTCTTTTTAATCCAATCTGCCAGTCTGTGTCTTTTGATTGATGAATTCAGGCCATTGACATTCAGGGTTATTATTGTGATATGATTTGTATTCCCAGTCAATTGACTCATATTTGTTGTTGACATGATTTGGTTTCTCCTTTATTTGGCTATTCCTTTAGGCTAGCACCTCCTGTTGCTGATTTGCATCGTTGTTTTTCATCTCTTCCTCATGGAATATTTTGCTGAGAATGTTCTGTAATGCTGGCTTTCTTTTTGTAAATTCCTTTAGCTTTTGTTTATCTTGGAAGGATCTTATTTCATCGTCAAATTTGAAGGTAAGTTTTGCTGGGTATAAGATTCTTGGTTGGCATCCATTTTCTTTCAGGGCTTGGTATATGTTGTTCCAGGCCCTTCTAGCTTTTAGGTTCTGGATTGAAAAATCTGCTGATATTCTTATTGGTTTCCCTCTGAATGTAATTTGATTCTTTTCTCTCGCGGCCTTTAAAATTCTGTCTTTGTTTTGTATGTTAGGTATTTTCATAATAATGTGCCTTGGTGTGGGTCTGTTGTAATTTTGTATGTTTGGCATTCTATAAGCCTCTTGTAGTTGGTTTTCCATTTCATTCTTCAGATTTGGGAAATTTTCTGTTATTATTTCATTGAATAGATTGTTCATTCCTTTGGTTTGTTTCTCTAAGCCTTCCTCAATCCCAATAATTCTTAAATTTGGCCTTTTCATGATATCCCATAATTCTTGTAGATTCTGTTCATGATTTCTTACCATCTTTTCTGTTTGGCCAACTTTGCTTTCAAGATTAAATAATTTGTCTTCAATGTCTGAGGTTCTGTCTTCCAGATGTTCTATCCTATTGGTTATGCTTTCTATGGAGTTTTTAACTTGGTTTATTGTTTCCTTCATTTCACGTATTTCAGTTTGTTTGTTTTTTTTCAGTATCTCTAACTCTTTATTGAAATGATCTCTTGCTTCCCGTATTTGCTCTTTTAACTGTTGATTGGTGCGATCATTTAATGCCTGCATTTGCTCTTTCATCTCCTCCTTCAATGCCTGCATTTGCTCCTTCATCTCCTCATTACCTTCCCTGATCGTTTTAATTACGTACATTCTGAACTCCCTTTCTGACATTTCTTCTGCTGTGCTGTCATTGGGTTTTATTGATGTAGTATCTAGGTTTGCTTGGGACATTTTCTTCCCTTGTTTTCTCATATTGGTCAGCTGTCAGTGGGACCCTGAGATATTGCAGTTTTCCGCTATTGGCTTATAGTGTCCCGGTAGATTTCCAGTGTATCATCTCCCAGCCTTCAGTAGCCTGATGTCTTGGAGGAATCTGATAAAGCAGTGCATCCGAAGAAAACTGCCCCTAGCCCCCTACTGGTTCCACGGTTTGGAACTGGTTCTGTGCGGAAATGCTCTCACTGTGGGCCTGCACCGTGCAGCTGGCCGTGTGGGAGGAACCCACTGCCGGATTGTGGAAGGCTACCTTGGGAAGACTCTAGCTGCCCTGCCCAGCTCCGATAAGCCACCTCTATCTGGGCCTGCCACCCGGGCCGAGCTTTTCCCAGTGGGCAGACTCACCTGTGGCTCTATTTCAGTCCGAGTCTCTCAATGCCTCCCCTTCTTAATTCCTGGGTTCTGGAGCGACTGGGGGTGCAGTCACCCTCTAGGCCACCATCTTGGATCGCCCCGTGAAGAGAGCCTGTGGCCAGAGTGGGCAGAGCTGCCTGAAGAGGTCTCTGGCTGCCCTGCCCTGATCCCAGAGGCTGCTTGCAGATCGAAGCTCTCCGTTGGTTCAGGGACTTGTGGCTGGTTCTATGTAGAAAACCTCTCACTGGGCGGTCTGGTCTGAGAAGCTAGCCTTGAAAGGCACCTCCCACCGCAGGGGTCCAGGCTACTTGGGGAGGTCTCTGGCTGCCCTATCCTGGTCCCTGAAGCTGCTTATGTGCCGGAGTACGCTGCGCTGCACTGGCTCCGGGACTCGGAGCTTGTTCTGGTCAGAAAGGCTCTCACTAGCGGGCCAGTTCCGTTCCGAGAACCTGGAGAAGCTGGCTGTGTGGGCGTGGCCCACCGCCGGAGTGCGCAGGGCTGAATGTGCATGACTCTAGCTGCCCTGCCCGGCTCCGATAAGCCACCTCTATCTGGGCCTGCCACCCGGGCCGAGCTTTACCCAGTGGGCAGACTCACCTGTGGCTCTATTTCAGTCCGAGTCTCTCAATGCCTCCCCTTCTTAACTCCTGGGATCTGGAGCGACTGGGGGTGCAGTCTCCCTCTAGGCCGCCATCTTGGATCACCCCTGTATTTCTATTCAATCAAGATTTATTAAAAAAAAGATTTATTGATTCTTGATACATGTCAGACACTGTTATGGGACTAGGAGTATAAAAAACAAGACAGATATAGTCCCTCTCCTCAAAGAACTCAGAAACAAGCATATCAGGAAATAGTGGAACTTTTAGGATATGGGGCCTAGTGTAAAGCAATTAGGTTATTGAGGGTGTGTCCCTGAATGGGATATTGAGATCTTGGCCCCTCTTCTGTCTCTCTTTGCTTTCCAGTCACCATTGTACATACCTTGCCTGCCAATTCTTACATGTGCATTTAAAACCAAGACTATGAAGATAAAGAAGAGCTTTATTGGAGAACTAAATAAGAAAAATATAGATAAAACTATTAAGGAAGTATATCAAAATAGAGAGGAATCAGTAGAAACTCAAATATCTAACTTTTTAGAATGTAGACATACCAACATTGAAATGAAAATAGGAGTGTGTATACCAAAATTAAATACAAATGACTTTTGAATGAGCAGCTGTTTAGGAATATTTATCCCCAAGTATGTTTTAAACTATTTCTGAGAATTTCAAATTGAAAATAATTAATGCTTAAGTACTTGCTGTATGTCAGACACCGTTTAACTACTTCACATGCATGAACTAATATAAATAATTTTAATAACTCTGTGGATAGGGCATTATTATTTTAATATTATTTCATCTCTGATTTTCAAATCAGGATCAAGCATTACAGAAGTTTAATAATCGTTCAAGATCACAAAACTCTTAAGAATACAGCTGGATTTCAAACCCAGACAGCTTGACTCTCTGAAATTCTGTAGAAGCCACACAAACAGCCTATGCATCATCAGTGAGATTCTGAGCATAATATAATATGCCGATGAGCTTGATAATGCATCATCAATGTTTTAATTGAGAGAATATTGAATAATTTCTAAATCTCTGGACTTTAGATGAACACAAATAACAGTGCTGGAGGATGTTTTCTAAATACTCAGAGTGAACAGAAAGAGGGGAGCAACTTCTATAATTCAAACAATGTCCTATGTATTCTTTTGTCAAAACTGTAGAGATACTCATATCATCAGCATTTTCTACACGTGATAAAGGTGTTGCCAAGCCAGGTTTGTTTTATCACTGTACAGTATGCCAATCACAGAAACAATGAGTTATGTAAAAAAGAGTGAGTTAATTAACAAGGGGGCAAGTGTGAGAAAGCAGGAGACCTATATCTCAGATCTACCTCCTTAAGGAAAGAATTTGGGGATATTTTTGTAATAAAGGAACTATGTGAGCTATACTTTGCACATGCATAATTAATCTTTATAATTCTTTATAGAAGATATGTTCAGAAAATGGTGATATTAATATGATGTAGAGATTTGGGCCCTCTAAAATGTCACCCATCAGACACCTAAGCAGGCCAACTGGAGAGGTTTTACAAAAGTGATCAAGTCCCTGAAAAGTAAACTAGGCAACCATTATCATCAGGACCCACACATCAGAGGTGTGATCTACAGAAAAGCTAGTGGGAGACTAATCATCTATTGCCCTGTTGTGAGCTTAAAACTAATTATTGTTGAAGTCAACAAAAACCAAGCAACTAAAAGCCAATGAAACTGGAGAATTTATTCAGAATTTCTCTTGGTTTCAAGAATAAAGTTTGATCTAGCAGAAAAAAATGTCAGGTGATTGTTTCAATCTCCCTATTAACTCCTATTTGAAGAGTATGGAAAAACCTAGTGCTAACCAAATTTACATATGATTCCATTCAGGAAATGGTTTTGATTAAAATAGTATTTAATATTCAGCCAAAAGTTCTTGCTCCCCTCCTTTTTATTTTAAGCTCTAAAATTTTTTTTGTAATATTTTGAAGCTGAATATAAAAAAATTAAGCTGAAAAATATATTTGTAACCTTAGCTTTTTCAACTTGTCCCTATAATCCCAGAGGTTTTGTCTCATGTGGTGCATTAGCATGGTCCTGCTTACTAACATTGAAGCCCATTGTTTAAGTACTCTGTTGTGAGTATCTGGTGAAAAACCTTAAATAATTAGATAAAGAGTGCAGCTGCCAACCTAAAGTCATCTTACACTTAGGGGTGAGTGGCCCAGGAAATTTGCTCTTTGTCATTTTGACTTGAATTTGAAAATGGACCTGGGCTGCATTCCAGCTCAAAGAGCCGTTCACTTCCAAAGACTCCTAAATTGTCCCAAGGAGCTGATTTTGGCAGTAGATGGTTTGTGTTTGACTGGCATCCTAATAGCAACAAGAAGATTCACAGGATTAAAGGAAGAAAATATCAGAAATTTTATTTCTATTTACCTTTATCTTGTGTGTGTGTTATAATTATGTTATACTATTACAGTGTTACACATAAATAAACACAAATGATTAGGCACATGTTCAGGATGTTTATCCAAAATAGTTTAATGGATAGTATGAACAAAACTGTCTCATCGCACATTTGTCTAGGTATCCATGAAATTTACCTCCCTTGGTCATTGAAAGAACATGGTAAGTGGAATGTGGGTAGAATTCTGCCACTGAATGGACCAGAGGGGAAACAGTGGTGCTGAGAACCCAAAGCTTTGTCCCATGTAAGCTTCACACAGTGTGACAAGGAAGACATCCCCCTGTTACTGGGACAAAACAGGAGTTAGGAAGTATTTCTTGTGCTTTTATTTTCTGGAACAAATTGTAGGGAACTGTTTAATTTGTCCTTGTTTGGTAGAATTCACAGTGAAACCATCTTGGCATGTTTGAGAGGGTTATTAATTATTGGTTCAGTTTTTAAAAACTGAAACATAATTCTATGTCTCTCTTCATGTGAGTTTTAGTAGATTGTGTTTTCAAGGAATTGGTCCATTTCATCCAAATTATCCAATTTGTTTTTTCAGAATTTTTCACAATATTGCTTTATTATGCTTTTTTAGTATTCATGAAATCACAAGTGATAGTTTGTCTTCCATTGGTGATATTAGTAATTTATGTGTTCTTTTTTATTCTTAATTACCCTAGTTAGGAATTTATCAGTTTTATTGAAGTATTTAAGGAATACTTAAATATTAATAATATTTAATTCCTTTGATATTCTGTTTTCCTGCTTTCAATTTCATTGATTTCTTCTTGAATTTATTATTTCTAAATTCTATTACTTTGGATTTAATTTACTTTTTGACTTTTCTAAAGTGGAAACTTATGTTATCATTTTAATTGAGTTTGAGACTTTGTTTTTAAAAGTCTTTTTTGGCCTATTGTGGGGTTTTTTTGTCATTGTTGTTTTTCTTTTTGGTCACACATTAGAGTATAATTTAACTTATTTATACAAACATGGAGTATATTTTATTCTAACTAGGTTCCCTAGATTGTGATTGTACATGATGTAGAGATTCACTGTGGTGAATCCATAAATGTACATAAGAAAGTCATGTCACTCATTTTCCTCTGTCTCTCCTTTTCCTCTCCAACCCTTCCATCCCCTTCACTCCCCTTTGTCTAATCTACTGAACTTCTGTTCTTCCCTCCCTTCTTATTGTGTATTAGCACAACAAAAAGAGCATTCCACCTTTGTTTTTTTTTGGGGGGGGATTGACTTATTTCACTTAGCATAATAGTCTCCAGATCCATCCACTTTCCGGCAAATGTCATCAATTCATTCTTCATTATGACTGTGTAATATTCCATTATGTACATATACCACATTTTCTTTATTCATTCATCTGTTGGAGGGCAGCTAAGTTGGTTGCATACCTTAGCTATTGTGAATTGGGCTGCTATACAGATTGATGTGGCTGTGTCACTCTACCATACTGTTTTTAATTCCTTTGTGTATATACCAAGGAGTGGGATAACTGAATCAAATGGTGTTTCCATTCTGAGTTTTCCAAAAAATCTCCACAATGCTTTCTACAGTGGTTGCACCAATTTGCATTTCCACCAGCAATGTAAGAGTGTAGCCTTTCCCACACCTTCTTCAACATTTATTGTTTTTTGTATTCTTGATAATTGCCATTTTGACTGGAGTGAGATAAAAATCTCAGTGTACGTTTTATTTGCAATTCTCTAATTGGTAGTGACATTGAACATTTTTTCATATATTTTTTGGTCATTCCTATTTCTTCTTTGAAGTGTATGTTCAGTTCCTTTGCCCATTTATTGATTGGGTTATGTTTTTTTCATTAAGTTTTTTTTAGTTCTTCATATATCCTGGAGATTAACACTTCATCTGAGGTGCAGGTGGCAAAGATTTTCTCCCATTCTGAAGGCTCTCTTCATGTTCTTGATTGTTTCCTTTGCTGCGAAGAAGCTTTTCACTTTGATACCATCCTGTTTATTGATTCTTGATTTTACTTCTTTTGCTTTAGGAGTCTTGTTGAAGAAGTCAGTTCCTAAGTTGACATGATGGCGTGTTGGGCCTATATTTTCTTCAGGAAATATAGATGTAGATTTCTGGTCTAATGTCTATGTCTTTGATCCACTTTGAGTTGGGTTTTGTGCAGGTGAGATATAGGGGTTAAATTTTGTTCTGCTACATATGAATTTCCAGTTTTTCCAGCACCTTTTGTTGAAGAGGGTGTCTTTTCTCCAATGTATGTTTATGGCCCCTTTCTCTAATATGAGATAACTGTATTTATGTGGGTTTCTCTCTGAGTCTTTTGTTCTGTACTGTTCTATTATGTACTGTCTGTTTTGTTACTAGAGCTCTGTAGTATAATTTAAAGTCTCATACTGTGATGCCTCCTACTTCACTTTTCTCATTGAGTACTGCTTTAGCTATTCTGGGCCTCCTATTTTTCCAAATGAATTTCATGACTGCTTTTTCTATTTCTATGAAGAAAGTCATCAGAACCTTAATAGAAATTCCATTGAACCTGTATAGTACTTTTGGTAGTATGGCCATTTTGACAATATTAATTCTGCCTATCTAAGAGCATGGGAGGTCTTTCCATCTTCTAAGGTCTTCTTCAATTTCTTTCTTTAGCGTTCTGTAGTTTCCATTGTAGAGGTTTTACATCTTTTTTGTTAGATCCATTCCCAGATATTTTATTTTATTCTTTTTTTGGGGGGAGGGGCTATTGTGAATGGGATGGTTTTCCTAATTTCTCTTTCAGCTGAGTCACCACTGCTATATAGGAACCCAATTTTTTTATGGGTGTTAATTTTATATTCTTCTACTTTGCTGAATTCATTTATGAGTTCTAGAAGATTTCTGGTGGAGTTTTTGGGTCTTCTAAATATAGGATTATGTCATTTGTAAACAAAGATAATTTGAGCTCTGCTTTTCCTATTTGTATCCCTTTAACTTCCTTTTTAAAAATTTTGCCCTATTTGCTCTGACTTGAATTTCAAAGACTTTATTGAACAGAAGTGATGGAAGAGAGCATCCCTGTCTTATTCCAGGTTTTAGAGGGAATTTTTTTCAGTTTTCCTTCATTTAAAATGATGTTGACCTTGGGTTCAGCATATATACCTTTTACAATGTTGAGGCATAGTTCTACTATTCCTAGTTTTTCTGGTGTTCTGAACATGAATGGATGCTGTATTTTGTCAAATGCTTTTTCTACATCTATTGAGATGATCATGTGATTCTTGTCTTTATGTCTATTGATGTGATGAGTTCCATTTTTTTGATTTCTGTATGTTTTTAACAAATTTTGCATCCCTGCAATGAAACCCACTTGATGCACTAGCTTTTTAATGTGTTTTTGTATGCATTTTGCTGATATTTTATTAAGAATTTTTGCTTCTATATTCATCAGGAATATTGGTCTGAAGTTTTCTTTCCTTGATGTGTCATCGTCTGGTTTTGGTATCAGGTTGCTACCTGCTTCATAGAATGAGTTTGGAAGGGTTCTCTCTTCTATTTCATGGAATAAATTAAGGAGTATTGGTGTTAGTTCATTGATGGCATCTTTAACTTCCAAGACTGGAAACTGATCTGTTTAAATTATCTATGACCTCCTGGTTCAATTCGAGTAGGTCATTTTTCTCTAGAAATTTGTTGATGTCATCAAATTTTCTCTTGTTTTGGAGGATAAGTTTTCAAAATAGTTTCTGATTATCCTCTGTATTTCAGTGGTGTCTGTGTTGATATTATCTTCCTCATGAATTTAGAAATTTGAGTTTTTTCACTCTTCTTGTTAGCATGGTAAAGGTTTATGAATTTAACCTATTTTTTTTTTTTAAAGAACCAACTTTTGTTTCATTGATTTTTTTTGGGCTCCTTTTTGTTATTTTGTTTCAATTTCACTGATTTTCAGCTTTGATTTTAATTATTTCCTATCATCTACTGTTTTTAGTGTTGATTTATTTCTTTTTCATGGGCCTTGAGATGTAGTGTTAGGTATTTTATTTGGTGACTTTCTACTCTTTTAATGAATGAGGTCAGCATTATAAACTTTCCTTTTAGAACCACCTTCATAGTGTCCCAGAGATTTTGATATGTTGTGTCACTATTCTCGTTTACATTTAAGTAGTTTTTATTTCATCCCTGATTTCTTCTGCTATCCACTGATCATTCAGTAATATATTACTTAGTCTCCACATGTTAGAACATCTTCTATTTTTAAAAAAAATTATTTATTTTGATTCATTTTAAATGAATGGGGTACAACTTGTTTCTCTGGTTGTACATGAAGTAGAGTCATACCATTTGTGTAATCATACATGTACACAGTGTAATGATGTTCATCTCATTCTGTTATTTTTCCTTCCCCCACTCCACCCACCCCTCTTTTTCCTTTATACAATCCATCCTTCCTCCATTCTTGCCTCTCTCTCATCCCCCATTATGTGTCATCATCTGCTTATCAGAGATATCATTCACCCTTTGGCTTTATGGAATTGGCTTATCTCATTTAGCATGATATTCCTCAACTTTACCCAATTGCCTGCAAATGCCATAATTTTATTATTTTTTATGGCTGAGTAATATTGCATTGTGTATATATACCACAGTTTCTTTATCCGTTCATCAATTGAACAGCATCTAGGTTGGTTTTACAATATAGCTATTGTGAATTGAGGAGCTACAGACATTCATGTGGCAGCATCAGTGTAGTATGCTGATTTTAAGCCCTTTGGGTATAGGCCAAGGTGTGGGACAACTGGGTCAAATGGTGGTTCCATTCCATGTTTCTTAAGGAATCTCCACTCTGCTTTCCAGAGTGGCTGCACTAATTTGCAGCCCCACCAGCAATGTATGAGTGTACCTTTTTCCCCACATCCTCGCCAACACCTATTGTTGCTTGTATTCTTGATAATCACAATTCTAATTGGGTTGAGATGGAATCTTAGGGTAGTTTTGATTTGCATTTCTCTTATTACTAGAGATGTTGAACATTTTTTCATATATCTGATGATTATTTGTGGATCTTCTTCTGTGAAGTGTCTGTTCATTTTCTTAACCCATTCATTGATTGGGTTATTTGTATTCTTGGTGTAAAGTTTTTTGTGTTCTTTATAGATTCTGGAGATTAGTGCTCTATCTGAAGTATGTGTGGCAAAGATTTTCTCCCACTTGGTAGGCTCTTTCTTCACTCTTTTGATAGTTTCCTTTGCTGAGCAAAAGATTTCTAGTTTGAATCTATCCCAATTATTGAATCCTGCTTTTATTTCTTGTGCTTTGAGTGTCACATTAAGGAAGTGTGATCCTAAGCTAACATGATGAAGATTTGGACCTACTTTTCCTTCTGTAAGGTGCAGGGTCTCTGGTCTGATTCCAAGGTCCTTGATCCATTTTGAGTTGAGTTTTGTGTAGGGTGAGAGATAGGGGTTTAGTTTCATTCTGCTGCATATGGATTTCCAGCTTTCCCACCACCATTTTTGAAACAGGTTATCTTCTCCATTGTATGTTTTGACACCTTTGTCTAGTATGAGAAAACTGTATTTGTTTGGTTTTATCTCTGTGTCCTCTGTTCTGTACCATTGATCTACCTGTCAATTTTGGTGCCAATACTATGCCGTGTTTGTTCCAATTGCTCTGTAGTCTAAAGTTCTGGTGTTGTGATACCCCCTGATTCACTCTTCCTGTTAAGGATTGCTTTAGTTATTCTGGGTCTCTTATCTTTCCAAATGAATTTAATGATTGCTTGCTCTATTTCTATGAGATACATCATTGGGATTTTAATTGGAATTGTATTGAATCTGTATAGCACTTTTGGTAGTATGGCCATTTTGACAATATTAATCCTGCCTATCCAAGAACATGGGAGATCTTTCCATCTTCTAAGGTTTTCTTTAACATCTTTCTTTAGTGGTCTGTAGTTCTCATTGTAGAGGTCTTTCACTTCTTTTGTTAGATTAATTCCCAAGTATTTTATTTGGGGGGAGCTATTGTGAATGAGGTAGTTTTTCTAAATTTCTTTCAGAGGATTCATCACTTATGAATAAAAATATATTAAATTTATGAACATTGATTTTATATCCTGCTACTTTACTGAATTCATTTATGAGTTCTAGAAGTTTTCTGGTGGACATTTTCAGCTCCTCTAAATATAGACTCATGTCATTGGCAAATAGCGATTTTCCTATTCACATCCGTTTAATTTCTTTGGTCTGTCTAATTGCTCTGGCTAGAGTTTCAAGGACATTGTTGAATTGAAGTGGTGAAAGAGGGCATCCTTGCCTTGTTCCAGTTTTTAGGGGGAAAGCTTTCAGTTTTTTCTCCATTTAGAATGATATTGGGCAATTTTTGCTGCTTATCGATCCCCTGGTATTTACCCATTTGTCTGCTGTGATGAACTGCAGTCTGCCAGCATATCGACGCCTTTTTTGAGAGCAGATTGCTCACTGTCAGGCATCTATCATCCGCCATTTGCCTGTCTCTCACCTATCCATCACCTGCCTTACACCTATCCATCACCCAATGCATGAGATTCACCTCCCGATTGTCAGACAACAGTCAGCAAACTGATCACCAGTGGAGCACCAGCTGCCTGCTGCTGCCTTGAAGTTCACTGTTACAGTACCTGCAGGTTTGATTACATGTGGCTGCTGCCATTTTGAGACAACAGCCAGGCCCTTTAGGACCCCTGGTCGGACTGACTGAACCCTGTCTCCAGGATCCCTCAACCTGACTGATCACTCCCTGCCTCTGGGGCCCTCACATTGACTGTCTGCTCCCTGCTGCCAGGACCCCCAGACCAACTGACTGCGCCCTATCACCTGGACCTCAGAGTGACTGATTGCACCCAGTCTCCAGGATCCCACAACCACACCAAACACACCAGACATCCAGGACACCTGCCAGACCAACCTCACCCCACCTCCAGGACCTCCAACTGACCACGTCCACCCCTGAGCTGCAGCTCTCCTTTTGCCAACACATTTCAAAGTCAGAGCAGCCATCTTGGATAATCCTGGTAGCCGTAGCTCTGATCTTCGGGTGGGGCAAACCCCATCCTGTGATGCCTGCTTAGGCTTGAAGCTCATTGTCAGGTACCTCTCATGAATCAGACTACTGAACACTGGAAGTTTTCATTAGTATATGACTGTTATACAGTAGATTTTCTTTTTTCTCCTTTTCAAAAAATTTAAGTTTTTATTTCTTTACTTTTCTTGCTTTCTTTTCCTTCTGTTTACCTGTTCCCTCAGAGTCTCTCTCTCCATTTTTTGCATGCTAACATCCAATTTCTTTTGATTGCACTCTCACCCTATTTTCTAGAACTTCTGTATATTCTTTACTTATCCCATTAACAGCCGCATTCTACATCCCTCTGCATCCTCTTTTTCCTCCATTAGAAACTGCAGACCTTATTGCAAACCTGTTTGTTTTACTGAAGATAATATTTGAACTCATTCTGTTTATTATGACAATTTTTTATTGTCCTCATAGGGTTACTTGGTCTAGGGTTGCATAGTGTCTGATTTGGGCACTGCTAATATTGATCTCCCTTTAAAGAAAGGGTTTTGGAAACCTATAGGGCCACTATAAGCCTATAGGGGGAAATCTGCAATACCCCAGATCTGCACTGCTAGAGGAAAAGATACATGAACAACATGAAAAAACAAGGGAAGAAAATGATCCAAACAAATCTAGATTCTATAGTAATAGAATCCAATGACAGTATGTTAGAAGAAATGTCAGAAAAGGACTTCAGATTATACATGATTAAGATTTTTCATGAAGCAAAGGATGAGATAAGAGAGCAAATGCAGGCAATGAATGATAATACCAATAAGCTGAAAGAGCACCTCCAGGAAGCAAAAGATCATTTCAACAAAGAGATAGAGATTCTCAAAAAAAAAAAAAAAAAAAAAAAAACAGAAATGCTTGAAATGAAGGAGACAATAAACCAAATAAAAAACTCAATGGAAAGCATTACCAACAGACTAGACCACTTGGAAGACAGAACCTCAGACAATGAAGACAAAATATTGAATCTTGAAAATAAAGTTGCCCAAACAGAGAAGATGGTAAGAAATCATGAACAGAATATCCAAGAACTATGGGACATCATGAAAAGACTAAATTGAAGAATTATTGGGATTGAGGAAGGCACAGAGATACAAACCAAAGGAATGAACAACCTATTCAATGAAATAATATCAGAAAATTTCCCAAACCTGAAGAATGAAATGGAAAATCAAATACAAGAGGCTTACAGAACACCAAATGCACAGAATCACAACAGATCCACAACAAGTCACATTATAATGAAAATGCCTAACATTCAAAATAAAGATAGGATTTTGAAGGCCATGAGAGAAAAGCATCAGATTACATATAGGGGGAGACCAATACGGATAGCAGCCGACTTCTCATCCCAGACTCTAAAAGCTAGAAGGGCCTGGAACAACATATTTCAAGCTCTGAAAGAACATGGTTGCCAAACAAGAATCCTATACCCAGAAAAACTAACCTTCAGATTTGAAGATGAAATAAAATCCTTCCATGATATACAAAAGTTAAAAGAATTTACAAATAGAAAGCCTGCACTAGAGAATGCTCTCAACAAAATATTCCATGAGGAGGAAATGAAAAACAACAATGGAGGTCAGCAAATGGAGGAACTACCTTTTAGAGAAAAATCACTCAAAGGAGAAACAGCCAATTGAAAAACCAAAAATAAGCCAAATGATTGGGAATACAAATCATTTCTCAATAATAACCCTGAACGTTAATGGCCTAAACTCATCAATCAAAAGACATAGACTGGCAGAATGGATTAAAAAGAAAGACCCAACAATATGCTGCCTGTAAGAGACTCATCTCATAGAAAAAGATACCCACAGACTAAAGGTGAAAGGATGTGAAAAAACCTACCACGCACATGGACTCAGTAAAAAAGCAGGGGTTTCCATCCTTATATCAGATAAAGTGGACTTCAAGCCAAAGTTAGTCAGAAGGAATAAAGAAGAACATTTCATACTGCTTCAGGGAATCATAAATCAGGAAGACATAACGATAGTAAATATTTATGGCCCAAACAATGGTGCATCCCTGTACATCAAACAAATCCTTCTCAATTTCAAGAATCACATAGACCACAACACAGTAATTCTGGGCAAGTTTATGCACCGCTGTCACCACTAGATAGATCTTCCCAACAATATCCAACCAAAGAAACCATAGAACTCAATAACACAACCAATAACCTAGACTTAATAGACATATATAGAATATTCCATCCATCAACGAGCAGATACACTTTCTTCTCAGCAGCACATGGAACCTTCTCGAAAAGAGACCATGTGTTATGCCACAAAGCAGCCCTTAGGAAATGCAAAAAAATAGAGATACTGCCTTGTGTTTTATCAGATCATAATGGACTGAGAGTAGAAATCAATGACAAAATAAAAAAGTGAAATTACTCCAACACTTGGAGACTAAATAATATGCTATTGAATAAAACATGGATAACAGAAAACATCAGGGAGGAGATTAAAAAATTCTTAGAGGTCAATGAGAACAATGATACAACATATCAAAATCTCTGGGACACTATGAAAGCAGTACTAAGAGCAAAATTCATTGCATGGAGCGCATTCCAGAAAAGAATGAAAAGTCAACAACTAAATGACCTAACATTACAACTCAAAGCCCTAGAAAAAGAAGAACAGAATAACAGCGAAAGTAGTAGAAGACAGGAAATAATTAAAATCAGAGCTGAAATCAATGAAATTGAAACAAAAGAAACTATTCAAAAAATTGACAAACAAAAAGTTGGTTCTTTGAGAAAGTAAACAAAATAGACAAACCCTTAGCCACGCTAACAAAGAGAAGGAGAGAGAAGACTCAAATTACTAAAATACATGATGCAAAAGGAAATATCACAACAGACACCACTGAGATACAGAACATAATGAGAAACTACTTTGAAAATCTGTATTCCAACAAAATAGAAACTACCGAAGACATTGACAAATTTCTAGTGACATATGCTCCTCCCAAATGAACCAGGAGGACATACATGATTTAAACAGATCAATATCAAACAATGAAATAGAAGAAGCCATTAAAAATCTACCATTCAAGAAAAGCCCACGACCAGATGAATTCTCAGCCAAGTTCTACAAGACCTTCAAAGAAGAACTCATTCCAATACTTCTCAAAGTATTCCAGGAAATAGAAAAGAACAGTACCCTACCAAACTCATTCTATGAAGCTAATATCACCCTCATACCCAAACCAGGAAAAGACACATCAAGGAAAGAAAATTACAGACCAATATCCTTGATAAATATAGATGCAAAGATCCTTAACACAATATTGGCAAACCGTATCCAAAAACATATTAAGAAAATTGTTCACCATGATCAAGTGGGGTTCATTCCTGGAATGCAAGGATGGTTCAACATTCATAAATCAATAAATGTAATCCATCATGTCAATAGACTTAAGGATAGGAATCATATGGTTATTTCAATTGATGCAGAAAAAGCGTTTCACAAAATACAACACCCCTTCATGCTCAAAACACTAGAATGATATTAGCTCTCAGTTTAGCATAGACAACCTTTAAAATATTGAGGAATGTTCCTACTACCTCTATTTTTTCTAGTGTTTTGAACATGAAGGGTTGATGTATTTTATCAAATGTTTTTTCTGCATCTATTGAAATGATCATGTGATTCTTAACTTTAAGTCTATTGATATGGTGAATTACATTTATTGATTTCTGAATGTTAAACCGACCTTGCATCCCTGGGATAAAACCCAATTGATCATGGTGCACTATCTTTTTAATATATTTCTGTATGCAATTTGATAAAATTTTGTTAAGAATTTTTGCATCTATGTTCATTAGGGATATTGTTATGAAATTTTCTTTCCTCGATGTGTCTCTGTCTGGTTTTGGTATCAGGGTGATATTGGCTTCACAGAATCAGTTTGAAAGTGTTCCTTCCTCTTTAATTTCATGGAATACTTTTAGGAGTATTGGAATGTGCTCTTCTTTGAAGGTCTTATAGAACTCAGCTGAGACTTCATCTGGTCCCGGACTTTCCTTTGTTGGTAGACTTTTGATGTCTTCTTCAATTTCATTGCTTGAAATTGATCTATTCAAATTGTGTATGTTCTCCTGATTCAGTTTGGGGGTATCATATATGTCTAGAAACCTGTAGATGTCTTTGAGAGTTTCTATTTTGTTGGAGTATAGACTTTCAAAATAACTTTTAATTGGGTTTTGTATTTCAATCGTGTCTGTCATGATATTGCCTTTTTCATCCCAAATTTTAGTAATTTGAGTATTCTCTCTCCTTCTCCTTGTTAGTGTGGCTAAGGGTTTATCAATTTTGTTTATTTTTTCAAAGAACCAGTTTTTATTTTGTCATTTTTTCAGTTGTTTCTTTTGTTTCAATTACATTGATTTCAACTCTGATTTTAACTATTTCCTGTCTTCTACTACTCTTGGTGTTGGTCTCTTCTTGTTTTTCTAGGACCTTGAGCTGTAGTTTTAGGTCATTTATTTGTTGACTTTTTCTTGTTTTGTTGAATGCACTCCATGAAATAAATTTTCCTCTTAGTACTGCTTTCATAGTGTCCCAGAGATTTTGATATGTTGTATCGTTGTTCTCATTTACCTCTAAGAATTTTTTAATTTCGCCCCCAATGTCTTCAGTTTTCCATGCATCATTCAATAGCATATTATTTAATCTCCAGATGTTAGAGTAGTTTCTGTTTTTTATTTTGTCATTGATTTCTAATTTCTTTCTCTTTTGATCTGATAGAATACAAGGTAGTATCTCTATCTTTTTGTATTTGCTAAGAGTAGCTTTGTGCATAACATTTGGTCTATTTTAAAGAAGGATCCATATGTTGCTGAGAAGAAAGTGTATTTGCTCATTGATGGATGAAATATTCTATATATGTCTGTTAAGTCTAAATTATCAATTGTATTATTGAGATCTATGCTTTCATTGTTCAATTCAATTTTTGTTTGTAAGATCTGTCCAGTGGTGAAAGAGGTGTGTTAAAGTCTCCTAGTATTATTGTGTTGTGGTCTATTTGGTTCCTGAAATTGAGAAGGATTTGTTCGACATATATGGATGAGCCATTGTTTGGGGCATAAATATTTATGATTGTTATGTCTTGCTGATTTATGCTTCGTTTAAGCAGTATGAAATGTCCTTCTTTATCCCTTCTGATTAACTTTGGCTGGAAGTCAACTTTATCTGATATGAGGATGGATACCCCCACTTTTTTGCTGAATCCATGTGCATGTATGTTTTTTTCCCATCCTTTCACCTTTATTCTGTGGATATCTTTTTCTATGAGATGAGTCCTTTGAAGGTAGCATATTGTTGGGTCTTTTTTTAAATCCAATATGCCAGTCTGTGTCTTTTGATTGATGAGTTCAGGCCATTAACATTCAAGGTTATTATTGAGATGATGATTTGTATTCCTGGTCATTTTGGCTTATTTTTGGTTTTTAACAACTCGGTTTCTCCTTTATTTGGCTATTCCTTTGGGGCAGTTCCTCCCTTTGCAGACTTACATCATTGTTTTCCATTTCTTCCTCATGTAATATTTTGCTGAGAATGTTCTGTAGTGCCACCTATTTGTAAATTCTTTTAGTTTTTGTTTGGCATGGAAGGATTTTATTTCACCATCAAATATGAAGGTAAGTTTTGCTGGGTATAAGATTCTTGGTTGGCATCCATTTTCTTTGTGAGCTTGAAAAATGCTGTTCCAGGCCCTTTTACCTTTTAGGGTCTGGGTTGAGAAATCTTCTGAGAGCTGTATTGGTTTCACCCTGAATGTAATTTTTCTTTTCTCTCGCAGCCTTTAAAATTCTATCTTTATTTTGTATGTTGGGAATTTTCATTATAATGTGCCTTGGTGTGGGTCTGTTGTGATTTTGTACATTTGGTGTCCTAAAGCCTCTTGTACTTGATTTTCCACTTCATTCTTCAAATTTGGGAAATTGTCTGACATTATTTCATTGAATAGATTGTTCATTCCTTTGGTTTGTTTCTCTGTTCCTTCCTCAATTCCAATAATTCTTTTTTTTTTTTTTTTTTTTTTTTTTTTTTTTGCGGTACTGGGGATTGAACCCAGGGCCTTGTGCTTGCAAGGCAAGCAATCTACAAACTGAGCTATCTCCCCAGCCCCCAATAATTCTTAAATCTGGTACTTTCATGTTGTCCCATAGTTCTTGGAGATTCTGTTCATGATTTCTTACCATCTTCTCTGTTTGGTCAACTTTGTTTTCAAGATTAAGTATTTTGTCTTCAATGTCTGAGGTTCTGGCTTCCAGGTGTTCTATCCTATTGGTTATGCTTTCTATGAAGTTTTTAATTTGGTTCACTGTTTCCTTCATTTCAAGATTTTCTGTTTGGTCTTTTTTCAGAATCTCTATATCTTTATTGAAATGATCCTTTGCTTCCTGCATTTACTGTTTTAACTGTTGATAGGTGCAATCATTCAAGACTGCATTTGCTGTCTTATCTCATCATTTGCTTTTCTTATCATTTTAATTATGTACATTCTGAACTCTCTTCAGACATTTCTTCTGACATGCTGTCATTGTATTTTATTGATGTAGCATCTAGGTTTGTTTGTGACATTTTCTTCCCTTGTTTTCTCATATTGCTCATGCATGTTCCCCACTAGGAGTGCAAATCTGAGGCACTGCAATTTCCCCCCTACAGACTTAATAGTGTCCCTGCAGATTTCTAATAACTCACCTCCTAGTCTTCAGTAGCCTGAAGTCTTGGAGGAACTTGATAATGCAGTGACCCAAAAAGGATGCTGCTCCTCTAGGGATGAGGGCCTCCAGGTCGGGTATATCCCTTGTTAGTGGGCAGAGATGTCTGCACATGTTGATAGATGGTCAACCACAGGAGCACTAGACTGTGGGCTGGGGCCCAGCTGGTCTGGGCCTGGGTTTCCAGGCCTACCTCCCTGGCAGGGAAGACTTGCCCAGCGGCTCTGCGCTGGTCCCAGGTCTCTGGGCCTACCTCTCCGTCATGGAAGTCACACCTGGCGGCTTTCCGCTGGTCCCGGCTCTCTCAATATTTCATCTTCTTGAATCCTGAGTCATGGAGTGACATGGAGTGCAGTCACCTTCTAGTCCACCATCTTGGATCTCCTTCTTCTATCTTTATTATATCATTGATTTCTAATTTCATTCCATTATGATTAGATAGAATACAATGTATTATCTATATTTCTTTATATTTGCCAAGAATTGCTTTGTGGCCTAAGATGTGGTCTATTTTAGAAAAGATTTGTGTGGTGGTGAGAAGAAAGTGTATTCAGTTATTGATGGATGAAATATTCTACATATGTCTTTTAAGTCTAATTTATTAATTGTAATTTTTAGTTCTATAGCTTCTGTGTTTAGTTTTTGTTTGGAAGATCTATCCAGTGATGAGAGAAACATGTTAAATCACCCAGTGTTATTGTGTTGTTGTCTACTTGTTTCCTGAAATTCAGGAGAGGTTTATTTGATATAGATAGATGCTCAATTATTTGGAGCATAAATATTTATAATTGTTATATCTCATTGATGTATATAATTCCTTTAAACAGTATGAAATGACCTTCTTGCTCCCTTCTGATTAATTGTGAATTGAAGTTCACTTTATCTGAAGATAGAAACCCCTGCTTGTTTATGAGAGCCATGTGAATGATATGAGTTTTCCCATCCTTTTCCCTTCAGTGTTTGGATTTCTTTGCCTATGAGGTGAACCTCTTGGAGACAGCATATTTTTGGGTCTTTTTTTTAATCTAATCTGCTTGTCTTTTAATTGATGAGTTTAGGCCATTTACAGTTAATGCTTTATTAAGAAATAATTTTTATTTCCTTCAGTCTGATTTTCTTCTGGTTTTTATTTGAATTAATTTCTCCTTTGATCAACCCTTTCTCTAGTGTAGTTCCTCCCTTTGCTGGTTCTCAGTTTTATTATTCATTTCTTCATGACATATTTTATTGAGTATGTTTTATAGTGCAATCTTTCTGATCATGAATTCTTTTAACTTTTATTTATTGTGAAAGGTTTTTATTTTATCATCACATCTGAAGGTTAATTTTGCCAGATGTAGTATTTTTGATTAGCATTCACTTTTTTTTAGGGCTTTGTGTATATTACTCCAAGACCTCCTACCTTTTAGAATCTGGGTTGAAAAATTAAATGAGTCTGGATTGGTTTTCGTCTAAATGTGACTGGTCATTTTCCTCTAGCAGTCTTTAAAAATTTGTTCTTATTCTATATGTTGGGTGTTTTCATAATGATGTGCATTAGTGTAGGTCTATTGTAATTTTCTATACTTGAAGTCCTGTAAACCTCCTGTATTTGATTTTCCATTTTATTCTTAAGGTTTGAGAAATTTTATGTTATTATTTCTTTGAAAATATTCTGCATTCCTTTGTTTTGTATCTCTGAGCCTTTATCTATCCTGATATCTTAAATTTGGTCTTTTCATGTTATCCCATATGTCTTGGAAGATCTGTTCATGTTCTCTTAACATCTTTTCTCCATGATCAACTTTACTGTACAAATTATATATTTTGTTTTCATTGCCAAAACTCTATCTTCCAAGCAGTCTAGTCTTCTGGTGCAGACTAGAGTTGATGCAGACTTGAGTTTTTAATTCAGTTTAATTCGGTTTACTTCATTTCGAGAATTTCCAACTGATTCTTCTTCAGGATTTCTATATCCTTATGAAGTGATCGTTCACTTCTTGGATAATCTCTCTGATTTCACTCCTTACATCATCTGTTAACTTGCATATCAATTTACCTACGAATTTTCAAAACTCTTTCTCTGATGTCTCCTCCACTGTGATTTCATTGGATTATCTTACTAAATTATTTTGGTTTGTTTGGGATGGTTTGTTCCCTTGTCTTTTCATGCTGTTTGTATGTCTACCCATTTATCAGTAAGAATCTGAGATAACAGAGTATGTGCCCTATGAATTCATAGTGTTCTTTAAGATTTCTATTACCTCAATTTTTAAAGGGAGACAGAAAAAACAACCGATGCAATCTATTTTCAGCATTAAACTAAATACTGCGTTCTTATTTTGGCATCTGTAATGCTAATTGTCATTATAAACAGAAATGGTATGATAGGCAATTGCTAACACTAGAGATATTATGTTTGCAAAACAGTTTGCTATTCAAAAAGATGAAGAGGGAGAATGCCAAGAAGATGTAGGTTGTAATAATTGAGAGGGAGTAGTAGTAAAGAGTTGAAGAATGAAATAGAGAACAATAGAATTTGGCTGTTCTGGAAAGAAAAGAGGGGAAGAGAATCAAGGGAAACAGGAGAACAAGAATATAAGAAGAATATCAAAAAGTATTTATAAAACAAAACCAATGTATGCTAATGAAAAACCCTAGTTCTTAAGATATAGAATCAAAAAAAACTACCTTTAATAAATACTAGAAATAAGAACAAAACACATATTTATATGTATAGATAAATATCCATGAGCCATTCTGCACACACTGTTTAAAAAAAAAAAGTTGTTGATGGAAATTAAAGGAATTTTTCTGTTGCAATTGTCAAAATTTTTCTATAATATTATATGTTGGTTGTCAGTTCCCAATTGTCTTTCTTTCTGTTTTTTCTTGAGGTGTGTACTGTGTGCAAGAGTAGTAGTTGTGGGCTGTCAATTCCTTCTTTTTGTGAAGTCCATCATTATTGCCTGCTCTTAGGTTCCCTTCTCAGCAGTATGAGATGGGGCAGGTTGGAAAGTGTTGTCTACTCCACTCACATTGAGGGGGTTGCTGTAGAGTTCTGTGAAAGGAGTTCCCAGAGTCAGAGCTCCTATAGGTGGGGTTTGGATCCCCAGGTGCTTTGTTGTGTGATGTTTGGTGAAGCTTTTAAGTAAGCCCACATCCACAGCCTGACTGCTTCTTGTCTACTGCGGACATCTTATCACTTGAATCTCCCCTGGGTTCTGGTTCCGCTTGAGTGAAGGACCCCAGTCCTTTGCCCTGCTCTGCCTCCCACGGCTTCCATATCTTGACCCTCTGGGCTCAGTCCCAAAGCTCACATTTACTGCACCCCCCATCAAGTCACAGGTCATCCCCAGCTAGTCCTGAAACTCAAAGAGTGAGAGACACTCAGGATCTCTCTGGTCTGAGTGTCTCAAATTCCCTGGGGTGCAACACATTTCACACCTGAATTTCAGCTTGTTTTCTAGAAACACACTGGGTTGAGTGAAAGGCCCCAGCCAGGTCAGGTTTTTGGACCCAGCTGTAATGACACAGGTCTGGGAACACCTGGGTTTGGACCCACACCCACCAGATGCCCTATGTAGCACAGTGGGAAAAGATGGCACTGACCCTGCTCTCCACAGGTCACTGGGAATGCACACCATCCCTCTCATATGCTAGACCTTAGTTTGTGCATGAAAACTCTAAAGTTTAAGGTTTGTTTCAGTCAAGTTCAACCAGAGAAGCAGAAGTATTTGCATGTATACACACACACACACACACACACACACACACACACACACACTTATAGTAACTTGTCCTTATCTGCAGGGAATATGTTCCAAGACCCCCACACACACCCAATAAATGCCTAAAACTAGATGGTACTGAGTCCTAAAAATACTGTTAATTCTTACTATAGATCTTAACAACTTCATATGATTTTTAGCACATCATTTTTTTCCTTATTAAATTGAGAGCTTTACCTTTTCACTTAAAAGAAGCACTTTATGCTTCTCTTTGGCATATCCCTGTGGCTATCATCACTACTCTAGTGCTTGGAGGATATTACTGAGTAAATAAAAGTTAAAGACATTTGCTGCAGTAGTTAGACATTTGACCTGATAACAGGGATGGCTATTAAATGACTGACAGGTGGGTAGCATATAGAATGGGATGGAATGGATTCCATCCCATTCTATGGGATGGAGTGAGATGCTATGTGATATTTCTCATGCTAGTATGAATGGTGTGGAATTTAAAACTTATGAATTTTCTGTTTACATAACCAATGGTAACTAAAACTGTAGAAAACAAAGCAGTAGATAAGGGGTATATGTATATATAAAACACTCACATACACATACACATACACATACACATACACATTTAATGCTTATGCATTGTGAGGGACAGTGTGTTACTCAACTTTTCCTTCTTGTGACCAAAATACCTGGCAAGAACAATATATAGGAAAAAATTTATTTGGTGATCACAGTTTCGAAGGTTTAGTCCATGGTCAGCCAACTGCATTGCTCTGATCCTGAGGTCAGGCAAAATATGAGAGGGCACGGCAGAGGCAAGCTGCTTGGCTCATGGCAGCCAGGAGGTAGAAAGAGACGGAGAGCAGCTAGAGACAAGACAGACTGCACTACCACACTCCGAGTAGCCTACCTCTTTTAGCCATGCCTTATTTGCCTACACTTACCACCTAGTAATCAATTCAAATTATTAATTTGTCAAGGGGATTAACCCCCTAATGAGGCTATGGCTGTCATAATCTAATCATTTTACCTGTGAACATTCCTGCATTGCCTAACAGAGCTTTTTGGAGGATGCCTCATATCCAAGCCATAGCAGAGCTAAGTCTGAAGTCTGTAAAGCAAGCCATCTAGAAGGAAAGATCCCAAGAAGACTGTAACCCTACAGGCATGAACTGTTTGGCATCTCAAAGCTCAGGAAGGGCCTCAGTCCTCACTTACAGGGCTCAACTGATTAGGTCAAACCCACCCAGGATAATATCCTTTGGATTAATTTAAATTCAATTTATTAGGGACTTTAATCACATCTGAAAAAAATGCTTTCTCAGTAGGACCTCAGTTAATGTTTGATTGACTATCTGGGGAATGGGGTTAGGCTAACCAGTTTGAAACATTGAGCCATCACACAGGTTTTTGAAAAGTCTTTGAAGTTTTAAGCAGAAAAATTAGCTAATACATGGAAATTGACTTGGAAGTAGAATAAGTGGTAAAGTAAAAAATCACATAGTAACCTAGGAAAAATCTAGTAACCAAGGAAAGAGATTTTGAAGAACTTGAGGTCATATGATGAGAGGGAGATGCACATAAAAGAAGCAATTTGAAGACCATTTGAGGACTGAACTTGGTGGTGGGGAGTGACTAAGAGGGAAACAAAAGAGTCAAAATGACCTTTGGGTGTCTGGTGTCCAATAGACATTTGTTTACCACTTCCTGAGACTGTAGGGCTGGAGGTGAAGTTAAGGCATTTACTAAGATACAGAATACTAGAGAAGAAGTGGATTTAGAGGGGGAAATTATAAGTGCCATTTTGGGGGAATATGGCTATAAAGAGCCAATAAAAAATACTTTGCAGAGTCATTGAGGAGGCAGCTAGTGAAGTGTAATCTAGATTTTGAAACAGAGATCTAGGCTGGAGATACCAAAGTAGGAGTTGTTTACTGGAACTTGAATTTGTGAAGATGGATTTGGTGGGTCTGGGGAAAAGACTAGAGTGAGAAGTAGCAGGTTTAAGGACGGAGTTCCACATTGATCTAATATTTCACAGTCAGTTGACTGGCAGGAGATGGAGAAGAAAGATCCTGCTGCATATTTGAGGACCTGACTTTAGTTTTAAAATCTGAAATGGATCAAATATCAAGCAAATATCTGCAAAAGTCCCATGAATTTTTATTGAAAGACTTCTTGGTGAGAAGCTGGGGGCATAAAATGTATCTATGTACACAGCTCTGGAGCAGAAGACACTGACCATTAAGACTAAATTTTCAAGTTAAATAGACTTAGGAACACATCCTCACCATGACCCCAACTCTGTAATCTCACTTAGGTTACTTAATATCTCAGAGTCTCAGTTTCCTCACCCATTAAATGGAACTATGTCACACAAATTGGGGGAAAGTTACATCATATATTTTATGATGTAAGAACTTAGTTAACATCTGAGTTAACAACTCTGAAAATAATTTTTAAAATACCAATTCTGTAGCACACTTAAACATGTAATAACTGAAGTATTTTTTGAACATTTGCTACACATCAGGCAATATTTTAAGTGCCTATGTGATATCAAGAAGCACGACATGCTACACAGAAGTCATTCATGAAAGGAAGAGTCAGTGGATGCAGCAATCCATTTGAAGAAATCCCCACAGCCACCTCAACCTTCAGAAACCAGCACCCTGATCAGTCAGCAGCCACCAACTTTGAGGAAGAACCCTCCACCAGCAGAAGATTAGAACATCCTGGAGGCTCAGATGACTGTTAGCATTTTCTAGCAATAAAATATTTCTAAATTAAGGGGTGCACATTATTTTTCATGCATAATGCTATTACACATTTAATAGACAAGATAATGTAAAGCTAACTTTTTTAATCCACTGGGGAGAAACAAGGTATGGCTTGCTTTATTGCAACATTCGCTCTATTGCAGTGGTCTAAGGAATGCCTGCACATTTATCAAATCTGGATGTTAACTATAGATGCTAGTATAAATAGGCACTAGAGAATGGCTAGATTATAAAAAGGCAGAATCCCTTTGACCTTGTTTTATAGGTTCATTTTGAGAAGAGTGAATAAATTGACAAGGCAGCTTTTCATTTTCAATATCCTACTATTTGGTTATAAAAGTACATTTTTGCTGTAGGTGCTTTTATCAAGCATGCCTGATACTGACCCTTTCTTCTCCTGAATCATCTCCCTTCAGTTCCACCCTTCCTTGCTTGCCTCTTTCATTCTTTAATGCGGCAATGTTCCTCTCAGCCTAAAAGCATGCTCACATTTCTCTAATGAGAAGCCCACTCCCTAAACCCTATGATGTCTTCAAGTCACCACCCAATACTATGCACCTCCTTTCCTTCACTTCCATTTCCTAAATGATCTTCAGGTATTGTCTCCATTGCCTGGATATCCACTCACTTCTTAACCCTTCAGCTTACCCTCCATTTCTATGGCTATATTGAAAATAATTATCATAAAAGAATATTTTATCACAAAAATTAAAATCTTGAGAATAAGCTATTCAGAATGCTCTTGGTACTGGACTGGATTTTCATATTCTTGAAAATCCTCCTTATCTGTCTTCTATGATGTATCAGTTCTTGTCCTGTCTTTTAAATTTTTCTTAGTTTTTTATCCTGTTTTTCTAATCTTGAATTCTGCTGAATTATCCTATCACTCTCTTACACAAAGACTTTTATCAGCTTTTTATAGTTCATTGAGTTAAGTTTAAACTCTTCAGTCTGTCATTCAAAGTTTTTCACAGATTGGGCCTAGGGTTCAGAATCGAATAGATGCTAGAGTCAAGGTGGTAGAGAGCAAAGAGACCTACGCATTGGCCATGATGTGTCACAAACATAAAGATCCCAATCAGAGGGAAGAGAATAGAGCCCCAGCTCTGCTTCTATGAGACATGGAGTTCCCAAGGTCACGTGCCCAGAGCTCTGAGCCTGCCTAACCCCATGCTGCCACTTTTTTCTCCACAAACATGAATGATCTCAACATTCTCCAATCAGGAATGTCAAACAGGAGAAAAAAACTGGTGACAAACATAACCAAAAGATCATGAGCAAATGGAAAATTCAGCAGAAGTGAGTGAGTGGGCCACTTGTGAGGATACACACTGAGCTTCAATATCAGCTGTATAACTAAACAGGAAACAGCAGCCTCACCTGGGACCAGCTAGTGTTGACACATAAAGATGCTCAACCAGCAATGTGTGAGAGTAAAATGAGATCCTGCAGGAAAGAAAATACCAGTAATTCTTCTAGGTTTCCATAACTAATTTCCAGAGAAGAACAGTCAAGAAACAAACTACACACCACTCATATGGAGCTATTCAGTGATTCCTGGACACACTGTGGGTTTCCAACCTGTGATTCACTTCATATATTTTATATCCTTATCTAACACTTTTATAACATGATAGTATGCTAGGAAGGGTTCCAAGCATTTTACTAAGAAAAATTTTACAAAGTTTCATGGCAATACTATGAAGCAGGTGCTAGGAATCCCACCTTCTATAGGTAAGGAAATTGCAGAACAGAGAAGTTAAGCAACTTGCACATTTCACATAGCGAGGAGGGTCACATTTTAAACCCAGGAAACTCCAAGGTTCACACTCCTAACTATGATGCTACTCAGTTAACTTTGATTCATCCCTCAAGATGTCACCTCTTTCAGGAAACATCTGTCATCAAAATTGCAATTACACATTCCCTCTTCAGTGATCCAATGAATCTTAAAATACTCCTATCATATCACTTAACTCATTTTGCCTTCACTGAGTCTGTACTGTGGCAAACTTCTAAATGGCAGGCAATGTTGTAAATTGCTAGATCACTTTCTGTCACCTGGCTCATAGCAGGTGTTGAATTGAGATAAATTCTATTAGATCAAATTGATTTATCAGAGATTGTGAAGGTTCAAAAACAGTGTTGAAAAGAAACACAAACACCAAATTTAAAAAAAAAATCAAGATTGGTGTGCACTCTCTGAAATAATTACTAATTAAATACACAAACTCCTAGGTGGAGGAATCAAGACAGCTTCACAAATAAAGGTCTCCTGACTGTGGTACTCACCAGAAGAGCATGGCCAGCAGTCATCACCCATCCTCTAAAAGGCAGTGCGATGGAAAAGACCAATATGAAGCTATGAGTCCTTCCCACCCTGTGTTAATTTACTGGGATGGTTTTTATTTTTTATTTTTTTATTTTTGTAGACTGCATTTTGACTCATTGTACACAAATGGGGTACATCTTTTCATTTCTATGGTTGTACATGATGTAGATTCACACCATTCGTGTAATCATACGTGTACATAGGGTGATGATATCTGTCTCATTCCATCATCTTTGATACCCCCACCCACTCCCTTCTCTCATTTCCCTCTACATAATCTAAAGTTCCTCCATTCTACTCTTGTCCCCTATACCCCGCCCCCATTGTGTATCATCATTCACTTATCAGGGAAAACATTTGGCTTTTGGTTTTTTGGGATTGGCTTATTTCACTTAGTATGATATTCTCCAGTTCCATCCATTTATCTGCAAATGCCATATTATCTGGGATAGTTTTATATTTGTAGTTGGACAAGTGTCCCTGTTGCTCTCACTTTTCCAAAATCTCTACTTTTACTCTCTTAAGTGGTAGAATTGGCTCCAATGCATCCTCAGTCTTATCTGAACTTAACACTTACAAGTACATCATACTGGAAATCGTTCCCTATTTTTCTCATTCTTATTAACTAATAGTCACTTGGGTGGCACAAAATAACATCAGTAGAATTTAGAAGAACTTGTCCATCAAAAGTGAGATTTAAAAAAAAGAAAACAGTTCTTTCTCTCTATGTTTTCAAAACTCATGATCCTTTTACCGTCCAAAATTGATCCTAATTGGTATTCAAGAAGGGTAAAATTACATTCACATTCTGCTTAAAATGTATCTATCAAGAGACAAAAAACTAGCTGGGCTTGGTGGCGCATGCCTGTAATCCAAAAGGCTCTGGAGGCTGAGGCAGAAGTATCATGAGTTCGAAGCCAACCTCAGCAACTTAGCAAGGCCCTAAGCAAATCAGCAAGACCCTATCTCTAAATAAAATATGAAAAGGACTGGGAATGTGTCTCAGCGATTAAGTGCTCCTGGGTTCAATCCCAAGTACCAAAAAAAAAAAAAAAAAAGGAAACAAAAAACTAGATTTAAAACTGACTAGGAAAAAAAGTTGACTCAGGTACTGGGAAGACATTTATTCATTTATGTATTCACTTTTGATACACTCAACGGCGAGCCTAATAAAACCTTGTATAATTCAGTCAGGAATAGGGAACACCAAAGTATATAAACTATCCTTGACACTATGCAGTGTGTTCTTTAAAAGAGAAATCATGTATTAAACATACCAGGAAATAACTACACACATAATTATAATGTGCTAAGTGTAATTCTAGTAACTGGGGAGGGGCATCTAGTTACTAACAAGAGCCATAATCATAATCAGATGACAAAAGCCAGTTGCATAAGGTGTGTTTAGTTTGATTTTAAAAAGCAACATAGGACACAATGGGTTTCCTCTTTTAAACAATTAATTGAGCACTTACTATGTGCCATATGCTTTGTTAAGTGCTTTTCATACCCTGTTGATGTTATCCTAATGGCAAACCTGTCAAGAGGGAACTGTTAGTACTCTAATTTTACAGATGAGGTAACTAAGGCTCACAGAGGTCAAGTACTTGCCCATGATGGTGGCAGAGCCGGGAATGAAATCCAGGAGAGCTGAATCTTCTCTTCAGGATTTGTGCTCTTTGCCACCATAATGCTTAATGAATACTCTTAAGACAGATTTAATTAAGTTTAACTGAGAAATTTAACAAAAAGCTGTAAATCCTTTCTTGTCTGAGAGAACATCACCCAGTCTTCCCAGAAAAAGATCTGTGATGCATAGACACATTAGAACTGGGAACAGCCTGAATACTGGAAGCAGATAGCTGAGTTGTTCAGTTTTCTTTATTATTATATTTTTTTTTATTTTTACAGACTGCCCTTTGATTCACTGTACACAAATGGGGTACATCTTTTCTTTTCTATGGTTGTGAAGGATGTAGATTCCCACCATTCTGTAATCATACTTGTACATAGGGTGATGATGTCTGTCTCGGTCCACCATCTTTCAAACCCGACCCCTCCTCCCTCTCATTTCCCTCCACGTAATCTAAAGTGGAGATGATAATGTCCACCTTGCAGGATTCTATGGAGGAACTGTACATTCACCCATTCACGGGTCACACATGTTTTGAGCACCTGCTCTGCAACAGATAATGTAATAAAATGCTAGGGTACTAAGTGGATCAAGTAAGGCAGATTCCCCACACTACGGTGAGAACTGAGAAGTGGCAAACAACAGATGTGTTAAGAGCTGTGTTGGGGAGCGTGTAATATGCACCTCTCACAGCTCGTAGTGGATATCAGCAGAATTCCTTTTGTCACCACTTCAAAAGTTCCTATACATCTACAGTTTTTTTTTTTAATTAAAATATTTTTTATTTTTACATCTGCAGTTTTTGATGTCTGTTTTTCCTGGGTACTTGGTGGCCCCTACAGCTGCCAGGAGGAGAGCTGGCCTCTAATCAGAACCCCAGGGAGAGGGGCAAATGCTCTCCCTTTTCCATAAGCCCCTCTCTCCTCCACTTGAATCGCCCGAATGCCAATCCGTGAATTGAATCCGCACCCTGTGCCAAAGCCCCTTCCCAGACTTTCTTTGCCATCTTCAGTTTCCGTCAAGACAAGATCTCTTGGCAACGAGCCCCTAGAAAGCTGAGGCCAACTTTTCACCGAATAGACTGGGAAACCACAAGTTAGAAACACGAAACATCCAGGTTTCTGCTGGATCCGGGTCAGCTGCGCTTGGAGACTTTCACCCCAGGCGGCAGGACAGCCCGACCACACCAGCGAGGTTTCTGCCAGCGCCTGACCCATCTGCTCCTTTCCCTCCACGACCAGGTAGCTGCTTTCTTCTTGCTTTGAACCTGGTTCGGGGGAGAAGAGGAGGCAGTCAGAGATGCCGGCTGGTGACAGAGAGAGGAGTGGTGGAGGGCATCTCACGACTAGGCACTTACACGGAGAAAGTCCCAGCTCAAGAGGAAGCTGCCGGGCTGAGGGCAGGAGGAAGCAGCCTCCTTTCAGAGCGCGGCTAATGACCTGCGGGGAAACCGCACAGCAGTCATCGCGCAGATCCGATGGCAGGTCACCGGGACAGATGTTCCCAGCATGTTTGGAGAATTAATTACCCACTAGTAAACAAAATCTGTGATGCGGAGAGTCATTTTGTCCAAATTTCTTATGATTTTGCTGTTATTAGGAGCTTAATTTTTCTTGAGCATCAGGATCCTCTTGGATTAAAGCACCCGTTAATGGGCTCTGAGGAACATTCCAGAGAGAAATAAGGACCTAGCAGGCTGCGGAGGGAAGAGGAGGTGGAGGAGCACAGGTCTCAGCAGCAGGGAAGTCAGAGTAATGGAGCGGTTGATGGGGAGGTGTGCTCAGTGAGTGATTAGCAATTATTTGATTAAAATAGTGGATGCTAGTCATAGTTTAAAAATATTTTAATGGTTACCTCCTATTTAACAGCGCTTACACTTAATTTAACCGTGTGCTGTGGAACAGCTAGAGTTTCTAAAGGAAATTACAACATTCTAACAGAAGTAGGACTCCAAAAGGGGTTCCTTTTTGAGTTGCTTTTAAGATTCTGAACATGTTTGCATCTGCGATTGTGGAAGAACATTCTGATAGTTACCAGTTAAGAAAATAATTTTTTTTCATATAAAAGGTATTTAAGTATGTCTTGATTTTCATAAGACAAGTATTTCTTTGGCCATTTTCATCAACCACAAAAACTAAAATGCAACAATTCCCTAGGTGAATAAATCTGAAAGACTTGAAATATGGTGCTTTATCCATTCAAAAGTTTGTAACTCCTCTACACCATAAATCCCTAAGTGTCTCTCAAATTTTTTATGTAGCAAATTGTACAAAATCCATTTGTTCCATCAAACATTGTCTGTAATAAAACATATACCCCATTTCTTGTTTTCCTCATGCATTCATTTCTTCATTCATTCACTGCCTTATTCATTCAAAATATTCATTGTGCTACAAGGTCCCTGGTATCTAGAACTCATGTAGAAAATAAAATTAAGGGGAGTTTCAAGATGGCGGACTAGAGGGCAGCTGCATTTCATGTTGCTCCAGGACACAGGATTCAAAAGAGGAGATAGTGAGAGACTATATTTGAGTGGGACCAACTCAAAGCCCCTGGGTGAGTCTCTCCCATTGGGGAGGTGTACCGGATGGGGCGGTAGCCCCGGAACGCAGGGAACTTTGTGAAGTAGAGTTGCTCGGTGAGACACCCCTCCCCACTGAAGCGGTAAACACGGACCACTGGGATCATCGTAGAGGAGGCAGTTCAGCACAGCGCTTGGACTCGGAGCAACCACTGGGGCTCCGGGCGGCTTCCTGAGGAGGAGCAGCGTGGCGAGCTGTTTAGACTCAGAGCAATCTCTTCTGAACACCGGGGGGTTGCCCGGAGGAAGAGGAGAAGAGTGGTGGGTCGCTTGGTCTAGGAGTGACTGCATCAGAGCTGCAGGCAGTTGCCAGAGGAGGAGGCGAGTGGTGAGTTGTTTGTACTCAAAGCGACCACTCCTGAACACCGGTGGCCTGCCTGGAGGAGGAGCACGGTGGGTCCCTTGGTCTCCAAGCAACTGCTCCTGAACACCTGGGGGCTACCCCAAGGAGGAGGAGGAACAGGGTGGGTCACTTGGACTCGGAGTGACTGCCTAGGGCTACGGGCGGTTGGCGGGAGGAAGAGATGAGAAGTGAGTTGCTTGGACTCCTAGTGACTGCGTCCGAAACCGGGCGGCTGTCCAGAGGAGGAGGTGTGTGGTGGGTCTCTGGGTCTCGGAGCTATTGTACGGGGCTCCAGGTGGTGACTCAGAGGAGGGGCCGCATAGCCAAGTGATTAGGTGCAGAGCAGGGTCCCAGGACTGGCTTCTTGGTGGAAGAGCCACACAGAGACAAGCCTATGGGCGGAGTGAAGTTTCCAGGACTGTGGGCAGATTCTCTGAGGAGAGGGCAGCCTAAGGAGACTCATCTGTGAAGGGTGAGGCTCCCAGGCCCAGGAGGTAGGTCCGGGCCCCTGGGAACGTTGCAGAGGAAGACAGCCCAGCCCAGGTGGTAGTTGTAGATTGAGGGGAACCTCTAGGAGGGGAACTGACCTGCGAGACCTCCCCACCGGGTGAGTCTTCCCTGCCGGGTGAGGTTTTCCCACAAGGTCGGTAAAACCAGAGACACAGGAACAAACAGGCCAAGCCTCAGCCCGCAGCCTAGTTCCCCTTTGGATGACCATTGGTCAACAAGTGGAGGCACCTCTGCCCACTATCAGGGAATATACCCCACCTGAGGGTCACCAACCCTAGAGAGGCAGCTTCCTTGTGGAGCACCGCATTATCAACTTCCTCCAAGACTGCAGGCTACTGAAGGATAAGAGGGGATATACTAGCAATCTTCAGGGACATTATAAGTCAATAGAGGAAATCTGCAATATCTTAATGACCCACTGATTCCTGAACAATATGAGAAAACAAGGGAAGAAAATGCCCCAAACAAATCTCGATGTTACATCAATAAAATCCAATGACAGCATGGCAGAAGATATGACAGAAAGGGAGTACAGAATGTACATAATTAAAATGATCAGGGAAGCAAACGATGAGATGAAAGAGCAAATGCAGGCACTGAATGATGAGATGAAAGAGCAAATGCAGGTATTGAATGATAGCACCAATCGACAGTTAAAAGAGCAAATACAGAAAGCAAAAGATCATTTCAATAAAGAGTTAGAGATATTGAAAAAAAACTAAACAGAAATCCTTGAAATGAAGGAAAAAATAAACCAAATTAAGAACTCCATAGAAAGCACAACCAATAGGATAGAACACCTGGAAGACAGAACCTCAGAGATTGAAGACAAAATATTTAACCTTGAAAAAAAAGTTGACCAAACAGAGAAGATGGTAAGAAATCATAAACAGAATCTCCAAGAATATGGGATATCATGAAAAGGCCAAATTTGAGAATTATTGGGATTGAGGAAGGCTTAGAGAAACAAACCAAAGGAATGAACAATCTATTCAATGAAATAATATCAGAAAATTTCCCAAATCTGAAGAATGAAATGGAAAATCAAGTTCAAGAGGCTTAGGGACTCCAAATACACAAAATTACAACAGACCCACACGAAGGCACATTATAATGAAAATACCGAACATACAAAATAAAGACAGAATTTTAAAGGCTGTGAGAGAAAAGAACCAAATTACATTCAGGGGGAAACCAATACGGATATCAGCAGATTTTTCAATCCAGACCCTAAAAGCTAGAAGGGTCTGAAACAACATTTTTCAAGCTCTGAAAGAAAATGGATGCCAACTGAGAATCTTATACCCAGCAAAACTTACCTTCAAATTTGATGATGAAATAAAATCATTCCATGATAAACAAAAGCTAAAAGAATTTACAAAAAGAAAGCCAGCATTACAGAACATTCTCAGCAAAATATTCCATGAGGAAGAGATAAAAAACAAAGAAGCAAATCAGCAAAGGGAGGAATTATCCTAAAGGAACTGTCAAATAAAGGAGGAACCAAGTTGTGTCAAAATAAATAAATAAATAAATAAAATTTTAAAAATGAACCAAATGACTGGGAATACAAATCATATCTCAGTAATAACCCTGAATGTTAATGGCCTGAATTCATCAATCAAAAGACATAGACTGGCAGATTGGACTAAAAAGAAAGATCCAACAATATGTTGCCTGCAAGAGACTGACCTCATAGAAAGAGATACCCACAGACTAAAGGTGAAAGGATGGGGAAAAACATACCATGCACATGGACTCAGCAAAAAAGCTGGAGTATCCATCCTCATTTCAGATAATGTGGACTTCAAGCCAAAGTTAGTCAGAAGGGATAAAGAAGGACATTTCATACTGCTTAAGGGAAGCATAAATCAGCAAGATATAACAATCTAAACATCTATGCCCCAAACAGTGGCCCATCCATGTATGTCAAACAAATCCTTCTCAATTTTAGAAACCAAATAGACCATAACACAATAATACTAGGTGATTTTAACATGCCTCTCTCACCACTGGACAGATCTTCCAAACAAAAATTGAACAAAGAAACCATAGATCTAAATAACACAATCAATAATTTAGACTTAACAGACATTTATAGAATATACCATCCAACCAAGAGCGAATACACTTTCTTCTCAGCAGCACACGGATCCTTCTCTAAAATAAACCATATATTATGCCACAAAGCTAATGTTAGCAAATACAAGAAGATAGAGATACTACCTTGTATTCTATCAGATCATAATGGATTGAAGTTAGAAATAAATGAAAGAGTAAAAAACAGAAACTACTCCAACACCTGGAGATTAAACAATATGCTATTATATGATGAATGGATAACAGAAGATATTAGGAAGGAAATTAAAAAATTCTTAGAGGTAAATGAGAACAAAGAAACATCATATCAAAATCTCTGGGACACTATGAAAGCAGTACTTAGAGGAAAATTTATTTCATGGAGCGCATTTACTAAAAGAAGTAAAACTCAACAAATCAACGACCTAACACTACAGCTCAAAGTCCTAGAAAAAGAAGAACAGACCAACACCAAAAGTAGTAGAAGACAGGAAATAGTTAAACTCAGAGCTGAAATCAATGAAATTGAAACAAAAGAAACAATACAAAAAATTGACAAAATAGTTGGTTCTTCGAAAAAATAAACAAAATTGATAAACCTTTAGCCACACTAACAAAGAGAAGATGAGAGAAAACCCAAATCACTAAAATTCGGAATGAACAAGGAAATATCACAACAGACACGACTGAAATACAAAACATAATTAGAAGCTATTTTGAAAATCTATACTCCAACAAAATAGAAAATTTCGAAGACATCAACAGGTTTCTAGAGACATATGAATTGCCTAAACTGAACGAGGAGGACATACACAATTTAAATAGACCAATTTCAAGTAATGAAATAGAAGAAGTCATCAAAAGCCTACCAACAAAGAAAAGTCCAGGACCAGATGGGTTTTCAGCCGAGTTCTACAAAACCTTTAAAGAAGAGCTCATTCCAATACTTCTCAAAGTATTCCATAAAATAGAAGAGGAGGGAACCCTCCCAAACTCATTCTATGAAGCCAATATCACCTGATACCTAATCCAGACAAAGACACATCGAGGAAAGAAAATTTCAGACCAATATCCTTAATGAACATCGACGCAAAAATTCTCAACAAAATTTTAGCAAATCGCATACAAAAACATATTAAAAAGATAGTACACCATGATCAAGTGGGTTTCATCCCAGGGATGCAAGGTTGGTTCAACATCAGGAAATCAATAAATGTAATTCACCATATCAATAGACTTAAAGTCAAGAATCACATGATTATTTTGATAGATGCAGAAAAAGCATTTGATAAAATACAGCACCCCTTCATGCTCAAAACACTAGAAAAAATAGGGATAGTGGGAACATTCCTTAACATTGTAAAGGCCATCTATGCTAAGCCCATGGCTAATATCATTCTAAATGGTGAAAAACTGAAAGCATTCCCCCTAAAAACTGGAACAAGGCAGGGATGCCCTCTTTCACCACTTCTATTCAATAACGTCCTTGAAACTCTAGCCAGAGCAATCAGAGAGACCAAAGAAATTTAAGGGATACGAATAGGAAAAGAAGAACTCAAACTATCCCTATTTGCTGATGATATGATTATATACTTAGAGGAACCAGGAAATTCCACCAGAAAACTTTTAGATCTCATAAGTGAATTCAATAAAGTAGCGGGATATAAGATCAATGCACATAAATCTAAGGCATTTTTATACATAAGTGATGAATCTTCAGAAAGAGAAATTAGAAAACTACCCCATTCACAATAGCCTCGAAAAAAATAAAATACTTGGGAATCAATCTCACAAAAGAGGTGAAAGACCTGTACAGTGAGAACTACAGAACACTAAAGAAAGAAATTAAAGAAATCCTCAGAAGATGGAAAGATCTCCTATGTTCTTGGATAGGAAGAATTAATATTGTCAAAATAGCCATACTACCAAAAGTTCTATACAGATTCAATGCAATTCCAATTAAAATCCCAATGGTGTACCTTACAGAAATAGAGCAAGCAATTATGAAATTCATCAGGAAGAATAAAAAACCCAGAATAGCTAAAGCAATCCTCAGTAGAAAGAGTGAAGCATGGGTTATCGCAATACCAGACCTTCAACTCTACTACAAAGCAATAGTAACAAAAACGGCATGGTATTGGTACCAAAATAGAAAGGTGGATGAATGGTACAGAATAGAGGACAAGGACACAAACCCAAATAAGTACAATTTTCTCATACTAGAAAAAGCATCCAAAAATATGCAATGGAGAAAAGATAGCCTCTTCAACACATGGTGTTGGGAAAACTGGAAATTCATATGCAAGAGAATGAAATTAACCCATATCTCTCACCATGCATGAAACTAAACTCAAAATGGATTAAGGACCTCGGAATCAGACCAGAGACCCTGCAACTTATAGAAGAAAAAGTAGGTCCAAATTTTTAACTTCTTGGCTTAGGACCAGACTTCCTCAACAGGACTCCCATAGCACAAGAAATAAAAGCAAGAATCAATAACTGGGATAGATTCAAACTAAAAAGCTTTCTCTCAGCAAAGAAAACTATCAGCAATGCTAAGAAAGAGCCTACAGAGTGGGAGAAAATCTTTGCCAATCATACTTCAGATAGAGCACTAATCTCCAGAATCTATAAAGAACTCAAAAAACTCTACACCAAGAATGCAAATAGTCCAATCGACAAATGGGCTAAGGAAATGAATAGACACTTCACAGAAGAAGATATACAAGCAATCAACAAACATATGGAAAAATGTTCAACATCTCTAATAATAAGAGAAATGCAAATCAAAACCACCCTAAGATTCCATCTCACCCCAATTAGAATGTCGATTATCAAGAATACAAGCAACAACAGGTGTTGGCGAGGATGTAGGGAGAAAGGTACACTCATACATTGCTGGTTGGGTTGCAAATTAGTGCAGCCACTCTGGAAAGCAGTGTGGAGACTCCTTAGAAAACTTGGAATGGAACCAACATTTGACCCAGCTATCCCTCTCCTTGGCCTATACCCAAAGGACTTAAAATCAGCATATTACAGAGATACAGCTACATCAATGTTCATAGCTGCTCATTTCACAATAGCCAGATTGTGGAACCAACCTAGATGTCCTTCAATTGATGAATGGATAAAGAAACTGTGGTATATATATATATATATATATATATACAATGGAATATTACTCAGCCATAAAGAATGATAAAATTATGTCATTTGCAGGCAAATGGATGAAATTGGAGGATATCATGCTAAGTGAGATAAGTCAATCTCAAAAACACAAAGGACGAATGATATTGCTAATAATTGGATGATGACACATAATGGGGGGTGGGAGGGGTTAGTGTTAGGGTTAGAGTTAGGGTTAGGGAGGGGGGCAAGAATGGAGGAAGGAAGGACTGTATAAAGGGAAAAGAGGGGTGGGAGGGTGGCGGTGTAGGGAAAAAATAACAGAATGAATCAAACAGCATTACCCTATGTAAATTTATGATTACACATATGGTATGCCTTTACGCCATGTACAAACAGAGAAAGAACATGTATCCCATTTGTTTACAATAAAATAAAAAAAAATTAAATAGTTCCCTTGCTACTTCTAACCTCAGGGCCTGCTCTCTAATTGCCAGGGGTCCCTCTGCACCAGGACCATCACAGGACCACTGTGAGAACCAAAGTACCCTCTAGGGGGCAGTGCTGCCCCCAGCCTAGTTCCGAACCACACCTTTAGGCTAGGGGGAAGTGGGCCAGAGTTCCTGTGGCTACTCTTGAGGAGATTTCAGGACTAGGACTTTTCTGGGCAACATACACAAGGAGAAAAGGTCTATTGCTGCTAGAAGATAAAATGGAAGGAAACACATGTTTAAGACAAAGTCCACTTTTGTTGCATTTCTTAACTCTCGGCATTGATTTCCTGTCCTTTCTTTCTACAAATTTGACCCATCACAGGAAACAAAATTCTTTGTAAAAAGGTCGATGATATATAATGTCAGTTTGGTATTCATTTTTGCTGCAAGTCACCAGGATCTGACACAAGGTGTCCATCAGAACCTGGCCAGCGAGGGCCCCGCAGTGCCCAGCCTGCCCTGCCCAGGGCCAGAGTCGTGGTTCCAAACCCACCGAACTTCCCAGGAGCCGGGGGTAGGACTTAGTGGTCAAGCTGGACGATCTCATCAATTGGACCCGCCAGAGCTCACTGTGGCCCATGGCCTTTGGCCTGGCCTGATGCGCGGAGATGATGCACATGGCTGCGCCCCGCTATGATATGGACCGCTTTGGAGTGGTCTTCTGCGCCAGCCCCCGTCAGGCAGACGTGATGATTGTGGCTGGCACACTCACCAACAAGATGGCCCTAGCATTCTGCAAGGTCTACGACCAGATGGTAGAGCCCCGCTATGTGGTGTCCATGGGGAGCTGTGCCAACGGAGGCGGCTATACCACTACTCATACTCCGTGGGGAGAGGCTGTGACCGCATTGTGCCTGTGGACATCTGCGTGCCAGGCTGCCCACCCACAGCTGAGGCCCTGCTGTACTGCATCCTGCAGCTGCAGAGGAAGATCAAGTGGGAGAAGAGACTGAAGATCTGGTACCGCAGGTAGCGCCCCCTGCAGCTGCCAGAGCCCTGTGTACACCAGTGTCCTGAGATTGAATAAACCCCTGAGCCCAACCCCCCAACCTCCCAAAAAAATAAGAATGGCAGGAGCCAGGTTCTAGTAGTAGTGATTCATGAACCACTATTAGTGTCACCAGCCATTACGACAAAAGTATGTAGCTGAAGTTGAAGAAACCATCCTGCTAGTGATGCCTCTTTCCTCTCCATTGTGGTTTATCTCCAAATTGCTCATTCCTTATCTAATACGCCCCTGTTGCTCCCATTCATTCCGAGAATATTTATGTGAAGATAGTAAGGGAATCATATGCCTCTCCAGCTAAACCTTTCTGACGGGGTGCATTAGATGTGATTATGAGGGCAGGGCAAAGAAAGTGTATAAGCAACTTCAAATCATCATGCAAAGAAATCTTGGGTTCAAAATACAAATCTCAAATATGAGGAGAAAAGGGACACAAATGCAAAGTGAAATCAACAACACCATCAGAGTCAGACTGTGAAGTCATCACCAAAGGGACAGAAAGATCAGAATCTGGTCTAGTCAGAGAAAGCAGCCATGACCACTTGTTGTTCTGGAACAACAGTACAAATGGAAGCCCATAATTCTATATATCATATGCTTAAAAGTTACATCTCAAGCTCTGCTTGAGTTCAAGCTCATGTTCTCAGGCTGGTGGTCCAATCAGAGCCTTAGACCATTTTCTGGGGATGCCTTTGTGAAGTTGTCCTGCTGGCTTCTGACCTAAGTGAGAACAGATATGCCAAGGCAAAGCCTGTCTGAAGACACCCAGGCATGAATCAGCCCAAACCCAGAATGGAGAGCGACCATGTCCAGGTTCTCAGGGAGTCAAGAGGGACAGGTTCCACTTCCCCAAACTTATCCCAAAAGATGCTTGGGCAGCTCTAAAGGTCTTTCAAAACAAAACCCCTGAGTACAAAATAGAGAGGGATAAAGAAGTGGGGAAGCTGGTCTGTCTGGACACCCACACTGGATACTGGAACTGAAATTTAAGCAAAATTGGTCTCTCCTCTTCTGAGCCAGGACTGGGGCTGAATCTTCATCCTCATGCACATCCATGCTCTCAGTTCTGCTCTGTGCCTGGACAATTCTGTCGAGTTCTTCTAGAAGGTGACTAGCTTGCAATGCTTGATTGCTTTGTTGGTTACAGATCCTTCAAAAATTTTTCTTTGGAAAATTTAGAATTTCAGTGTTTTAGTATTTGAGGTATGAAACGTCATTGTTCAGACCCAGTTCCAAAGATCCCTCTTGCCTGTGTCTAAGGGCAGAATTGAAAGCACCCCATCATTTTTAGGTCCATAGAAACCAAGAGGAGTGTAACTGATTGCCCTAGGTATCAGGCATCTCCTGACAGCGGCTTCTGCTCCATCGGTCCTGGAGGTACCCCACCAATCTTGTCTCAAGAGTCCTGATAGAGCACCATTACCTTCCATAGAGAAAGGACTTTTTTAAAAATGGAGTTTAGAAGGCACTAGAGAACATCTTCAAATATGGGCATAGATGTCTATTGCAGAAAGTAAATCTGGACAAGTGAGTCTGGCACATAGCTCTTAGGAAGAGGGGGATTACAATGGAGCACCAGCTTTGCAGTAAAGGCTTAGCTTGCAAGATAGCCTTAAGACAGCAATGGGCACTGGAAGTTATGATTCCAGTCTGGGGAAGATTAGGGGTAACCCATATACAAAAATAGGCAGGACCCACAGGAATATCACCTTCAATTACATATCTCATGAATGCCTACAATTTTGTGCTGTTTCCCTCAAAAGAGGAAATAGATACCAAGGTAAAGGGATTGACTTAGGTATCACAAAAAACCTAAAACAAGTAGGGAGATAAGATCTGTGTAGAACTGATCCTAATAAATGAAAATGACTGTGCTGTACCAAATCAGTTTTTCTTAAACTGATAAGCATCATCTTTTTTAATGTAAATATAATTGTGAACTGTAAGTAGGCAGAGCTCTTAGTGTTGAGTTCATCATACTCCTTATTCCATTCATTTGAAGTTTGTCAGTTTAGTCAGTGGCTCTACTGTGCATACTTGTGACCAAATGATTTTGGTTCTGTGTAGACTCTTTGGAAACCTGATGCATAGAGAAAGTATTTTTTAAGAGTTGTCCCATAGGAGGGGTGTGGCTCAGTGGTGGAGCACCTGCTTGGTATACCTGAGGTTTCAAAACATATTTTTCAAAAAAAATTTTTTTGCACTTAGCAACTGGTTTCAACAATGAATCATGAATAACATAAGAACTTCAGAGATTCAGAAATCCATGCTGCTGCATAAGACAAGGAAACTGCAATTCCAGATGTCCTTCCATTAGCACCCAAACAGACTTACTAAGGAGCTGTCTGAATTGGACTGGAAACAGGAGTTTGAATTTATAGGATTGACAGATACCTTGAAGAATGAATGACACAAATATACACACACAAAACATGGAGAATTATAGAACCTTGCTAACTGCCTTGATTTAGAATAAAAATAATAGGTCAAGATAAATTACTTTCAATTTTATTTCAAAAATTGGGGACCCATCCACAGAAGGTGTGCTTTAAATATAGAAGACCTTCCAAATATTATATCTATATATTAAATAGTAAACATACCTCTTGACTTTCAAATTAGGATATACCTATAATAAAATAGCTTTAGTCCAATATAACATCTTCTTGGGCAATGTTAAACTATATCAGACCAGGACAGACAAATCTTATCTGATTCATTCAAACTATTGCACACAAATGTCTACCTCTCTCCTCCATCTCCTACCTGCATCCATGAAGCAGGGACAAACAACATTTCAATCTGTATAAACAGCCCATCTCCATCTTCTCTGCTGAAGCTCATACATGATGATAAGGTGAACAGTTTTCCAGGAAATATAGAGAAAAAAACAAGTAGTATGGCAACATTGTCTTTAATTTTTTCTTTTTATTATTTCTGCTTTTTTTTTCAGCTTCAGATAGCAAAATGCTTAAACACTGAAATAAACAAAAAAAAAAACAGTTTTAAGAATATAGGTCAGGACATTTGTATAACTTCGATCACCTCATTTTTATTCTCTAACATTCCGCACAATAAATCAGCCCCATTCCCCCCACCCCTTCCTCACACTCGCTTCACCCTCCCGTTCTGATTTCGGATCGCCGCCGAATATAAATCTGTGACAAGGGTATCTGTATATAATATTAATGGTGCCGAGGAGGGCTGGTGTGAAGTGAGGGAGCTTGCCAAGCAAGGAGCGATCTGAGCACAGCCGTTCCTATTTTGCAGTATGCTCTCCATCATGTGCAGGACAAATGTAACATCATTAGGGGAGAAAAGGAAAGAAAGGGAGAAAGAAAGAGGGAGGAGGAGGTAGGAAAGTAGTCGTTCTGTAAGGAAATGGCTAAGTTGGAGGTTCCAATCAATCTTACTAAGCCAGGTCCCCTGAGATGCTGTCAGCCTCTAGGCAAAACAGATTGCTGGAGAGATCACTGAGGGTCAAACAAACAAACAAGCACATGAACAGAAAACCAGGAAAATAAAAGTTATCAGAGATTTACTCGATTACCAGTTGGGACTATAAATTCATTTTCCAGTTCAGCCATATACCCAAGAAGGAGAAAGAAATTTGGGTTATTATAAAGTAAAGGAATCCAGGCATTTGGCACTGTAGGAGGCATTTGACCAAAGTAGTCAATAGCATTTGTTGGTGGTGCAAAAGGAGATTAATTATTGCAGATATCTTGTGAGACAAGGTTTTTTAAAAATGTAAGGACAGAAGTTTGAAGTCGATATTTACCTAAGGCCAGGTTGTCCATCGGTGTGAGCCTTGAGTTTATACAATGGGAGGGTATCCGGTTCCTCTTATCTCTTCACATCAATCAGCTGTATGTGTGAGGACAGTATCCAGCTGAAGATCTTCAAGTGAGGCTACATATCAGTTGATGACTGTTAGGACTGAATGTTTGTGGTCACTCAGAACTTACATATTGGAATTGTAGGCTTCCATGGTGATGTCTTTAAAAAGTGGATGTGGTATTAAGACATTTAGAAGGGACTGAAGAACACCCAGCTCTTTCTCCCCCATTATCTAAGGACACAGCAGGAAAATGGACATCTGCACACCAGGGAGTGTCCCTCACCAGGTCCTGACCAAATGGCACCCTGATCTTGGACTTCCAGCTACCAGAACTCTGAGATCTGAGAGAGAGATCAGATTTGCTGCTTAACACACCCAGTCTGTGGTACTTTATCTTAGCAGCCCAAACAGGTAACACATAGGCCAACGGAGAAAATGAAACATTGATATTTTCCTTATTTGAGCAGGATGAATAAAATTCAAGTTCCATTACTCCTCTGATTTCACTCAGTCACTATCACTTCATTTAGAGCTTGATTATTCTGATTTGTCATCTAATACACTGTCACATCTACACATGTGGCTATGTAGTTGAACTTGATGGATTATCTCATACATATATTTTTAGCATTTACTTTGAGTATATTGTCAAACCCTTTGGGTTCAGAATTAGTCTTAACCCAGTCCATAGATTTCTGGCCTGATGAATCTTACCCAAAGTCACCATCTTCACTCACTATTGATAAATCAGTTTTATTTCAATTATGATGAACAAATATTCAAGATAACCAGATAATTAATAACATAATTTTAAAACCCAGTCTCATCTTTATACCTCCAATATCTTTTTGAAGTTTATTCATTAACAGCTCAAAGTAAAGCAAATTGGGAGCTCACCTGTTTTAATAGTCTTGGTTTGCAAATTATACAAAGCTATTGCTCCTGTCAACCATTTAATTTAGGGCCCTGTTTACTAGAGAAGATGACATATGGGTACTTGCAGATTTAGGCTCACATACACACAAATGATATTTTAATGCAACCAGATTAAGAAAGTACAAGATCATATATAGCTCTATCAAGTTCTATTCTTTACACACTTTCAAGTCATGATCATTACTAACTCATGGAATCCTGATCTTGTATAATAATAATTCATTTTCCTTGTATGGTTATAATTTTTACTTAATGTAAACTTAGATGTATAAAGTTATGATGGTGATTAATGAAGAAAATCAAAATAACTTGTTTTATTAACAATAATATATTGGGTTACACAGTATGCTGTTACATAAATAAATGCAGTGAGTCTCTAAGCAAAGCAGGAACAGAAATCTATTTATGTAGAAATTTTATTTAAATACTTATAGCCAATTGTCTAATTCTGACTTGGAAAGGAATGTTCCCTAATCATAATTATGACTGCAGTAATAATTCACCAACCCTTTCTGCAAAAAACATTGAAAATTAGACAAATGAAAAATTAGGGGATCCTTGGAAAATTATTTACATTTCCCTCTACAGTCTCTCTTTCAAAATCAAGAGTAGATGGACTGAAACAAGCGTATCAAGGCACGAATGAGAATTATTTTCTTATTATTCTTAGAACAAACTAAGCACTCAGTAAATACAATTCACATTAATTTAAAATGAAGGAATGATTCATATACCTATTGTTTAATTTTGTACCATTTCACTTATGTAACAATGGAGATATTTTCAAGATTAAAAACAATGTGTGTATAATTTGATTTAGACAATCTTGCTTGGTGGCTCATTCTGATGGGTCATCTCTCTGAGATCTTAAGTTAGTAGGACATTAATTTACTTGCTAACATTTAAAAAGTCTCTAAAGTTGTCCCCCTAGATAACATTAATCTTTGATTGCATTATAAAAGAGTTAGAAAATATACAGTATAACATGATTTTTACATTACTTAATAAAACAGAACTGTGATTTATTAATTAAATATGTCAGGTGTCTTGAATAAATTCTTAGCTCCTGGTGGATAGAATTGTCCCTCATTCATCTTTTTATTCTGAGCACTGACACAGAACTGGGTCCTGAGCTGAATGCTGTGACTTTGTGTAAGTCACTACCTGTCTATAGGCTTATTATTTCTTTGATTAACTGGAGGTTTGGATGAGATGGTCAGAAATTTGTTCTCAAGGAGAGAAGTATGATTTGATGAATTATGAGCTGCAGACACAGTACCTGTTCTACTGAGTCTTGATAGTCATAGGCCATTGTAGGGGAAATCTTGTAAACATGCAGCAGTTAGGTAAGAAGAAGCAAAATAAATAGAATCACAGACAAACTGTATGGGAAGAGCTGGTTGGTCATAATCCAAGAATAAAGGAGGACTTAAAATAAAGGTGACTTTGAGTTGCATCTCCAGTGATATGTAGCATTCCAAGTGGGGGAAAAGAGGGAGGGCGTTTCAGTCTGTTAAAAATAGCCTAAGTAAAGATGAAGGTAGTTGGGGCACATTATAGGTGAGCAGATGTGGTGGAAAATGGATAGGATTTGAGAGGAAGAGGAAAGAAAATTTGGTCATGGAGCGCAACAAGGCTTTAACAGGGGAGGTGGGGTTTGAGCTGAACCTTGGAAAATGAGTAGGATTTGAAGAGAAGCAGAAGAGGACAAGACTGAATTTAATGTAAAGGAGGATATATTTGATATTTATATTTAAGCCAGGAGACCAGTTTAATTAGAAAGGAGCATTTGAGTGAAAATCAAGATTGTAAAAGGAGAGTGGGAAGATTTTGGAGAGCACACAATATGGCAAAGAGAATTTGTCAGTAGAGAATTTGTCTACTTCTCATGTGTTGAGGTGTGCTAGGTGCAAGGGAATCAACAACAATAGCATTGGGAAGCCTTGTGTGGTGGTGGAATCCAGAGTGGTCTAGAAAGTGGAAGACTAGATGGGAAGAACCAGTAGGGAAACTTTTACCCAGGTGCATACATGAGGCAATGAATAAAGATGAATCTCAGGATTAATTCACTGATTGGGGTAAGACTCTTACAGCACAATTATTTCTCCTCTGTACCTTCTTGTATTGCCACACACCTGTGCTTTGGGGGGACACCACATCTAAACCATGCCAGGGCTTTAGGAGAAAATTGAGGTTAGATGAGGTCAGGAGGGTAGCACCTTTATAATGGGCTCACCCTTACAACCCAATCATTTCTCCTCTGAACTTTCTTGAATTGCTCATGTGTGACCTTCTGGGGGACACTACATCTAAACCAGAACATGATATAAGATATACGAGATGAGAAAACGTTACCAGGAAGTTATAAGAATATGGTCCCATTAACTCTAAGATATAGGATGTGTAATAATGCTTCATTCGATTTTGAAAATTTTCATTCTTAACAAGAATTGTTATTACAAAAGTGCAGCAGGCCAAACCAGATCTCCCAGAATAGAGGGAACATATTTGAAAGTAATAAAATTGTTGAAAAGGTTTGTTTGCAAGCAGCATAAATTGGAATCTTAGGTTACAAAAATAGGAATTCAGTTATCTCATGTGATGATTATTAGAGAGTATTTGCTCGTTTAGGTTCAGCTAGTTGGTAAACTATCCTTTTAATCTGCCATTCTTTAGATAGTGATGTTCATCCTTATACTTGCTTTCTCCTGGTCCCAATATGGCTGCTACATCTCCAGACATTAGGTTCATTTTCATGCAACAAGAAAAGGTAAAAATTTATTCTCTTACATTAGGAAAGTCAAAATTCCCTAGAAATTCCCAGCAGAATTTCATTACATCCTTTTGGCCAGCTGATGGACATAGTCATTTCTAGCAACAAAGGGATCCAAAATTATTTTTCCTAGGTGCATTGGATACTAAAGTCAGGATTCTGTTAGTCAGAAAGAAAGGAAAATGAGTATTATATAAGCAAGTTGTTCCAGAATATTATTTATATGAGTAAATAAAAATTTCTAGAAGATGATTACCAAAATTGTTCTGTTTCCTCATCCCCATGAATGGCACCCATCTGGCTGGACCACAGAATGACCTCATTTAGTTATTCTGCTTCCATCCTTTTATACTGTCACTATTTTCTGTATAATAATAATAAGAATTTTGTAGTAGAAAGATGCAATTCAATTGCAGTTTACCTAAAGATCAAGAAAAATGGGAATACTATGTATCAACATAACCAAGTCATTTTCAGGAAAATCTTTAAATATTTTTATTATTAAACATTGAAGGTGAATTAAATAGGATTCATTCACTCACCAAAAAACACAAGAAGATATACTAAATTAGGTGGGGGAAAAGGAATTAATAAAGACAAAAGATAAAATAAACACCTCATTGGAAAGTGAGTAAGATTTGAAGAGAAGCAGAAGACAACAAGACAGAATTTAGTATAAAGATATATTTGATATTTCTATTTAAGCCAGAAGAACAGTTTTCTAGACAGAAAAATTCATAAAACTGATGAATAGTAAAAAGGCAATATTTTGAAAAGACAAAGCAGGGAGGGAATTCCTCTGTCTGCCTCAGCTCCTGATCCCATCCCTGCCACTTCCTCAGCTCTCTCTATGAGAATCCCTTTCTCACTTTTGTGTCTTCACCATTTCATCTTCTTAGAACCTTTTCATGAACATTGAAACATTCTAAAGTCTTCTTCCACCTAGGCAATAAACACTCACTTGATGAGTAACCTTCTTCACCTTGTTACATATAACTTTCTCCTATCCTTCAGGCAAACTTCCTAAAAAAAAAAAAAAAAAAAGAATTCTTTGGAGGTGTTTTTTCCATTTCCACTTTTCTCACAAATCTCACCATCAGCATGAATATGGTGTCTGCTAACTCTACTCAAAGATTTCTTTTGCTGGTAATAATAAAAATTATTAGTAACTTGAGAATAAAGCTAGGAGATATGATAAAATACATGTCATAGAGCAACTTTTATATAATGGAAATACACTAAATCCTTCCTATTATAGTAAGAAACAAAAAATAATAGCTATGTGAAAGGTATCACATGTTATAGACCCTGACCTTCAATGACAGTCTAGCTACATGGCCCATAGTGTCCCTTTGTGGGAGAATTACATATTCCCCTCTTGATGACAGTAGTACTTGCCATGCGATTTGTTTGGGCAGTTTATTTTGAGCAGAAGTAAAAACAACACTCTAAAACAGAAGCTTCAAAGGCCATCTTATGATTTCCCCCACCAAGCCTCTCATCCCCCGTGAGATTGCAGTTTCCACCAGAGGTGACAGTCACAACCTAGGCCCAGAAAGAAGGCAACAGACAGCAGAGCTAAGACTGATGATGCTCATGAACTGTGAGTGAGAAATAGGTCTCTGCTGATGAAAGGCAAGGGTCCTTGTTCCTAAAAATCTAAGTCAGCTTGAATAGACTGATATGGTACTATCTCATTAATATCCTACATTTTTCAGACAGTCCTAGCCCATGTGATAAGGTATAAAAAAGATATACAAATATAAAATAAATTAATGTCCCATAATGTCATTATGGGACTCCAAGAGAATCAGTTAAACAATCTATTAAAATAATTAGAATTTGGAGTCAGGCACAGTGGCACACACCTGTAATCCCAGTGGCTCAGAACGCTGAGGCAGGAGGATCCCAAGTTCAAAGCCAGCTTTAGCAACTTACTGAGGCCCTAAGAAACTCAGCAAGACCCTGTCTTTAAATACAATATAAAAAAGGGATGGAATGTGGCTCAGTGGTTAGGTGCTCCTGGGTTCAATCCCTGGTAACACACACACACACAGACACACACACACACACATAGAAAGAATTTGAGTAAGAAACATTTATAAAAACTATATCTTTCTTTATATCACAAGTAACCAATCAGGAAACATAAAAAATTCAGTCCCAGTTAAAATAGTAAAAATATAATTAAAATACTGGGAATTAAAAACAAATGAACAAGACTTATGTAACTGTATTAAGAAAATCACTCATTTGACTTTCCATAAATACATCTTCAGTGCCAAGCAACAATGTGAACTCTGACAATTTGACAATAAACTATATATGGCTTGCTTGGAACTCATGGCCAACCTAGGTTTAAAAGACAAACTAAAATATATTAAGTGAGATAGGAACTGAACTAAAGAGAAAATTTAAAAAAGATTGGGGAGATTGAAAAGATGGGGAAAAGCAAGAGAGGAGATGCTATTATACATAGGGTGGCCAAGAACTTTAAGAAGTTGACATTAAGATAGAGAGAGACCTATAAGAGGTGGGAGTGAGAGAATGTTCCAGGCAGATGGTACAAGCCCTTAAGATGAGAGAGCATGATCCTGGACCATCAAGATGACCAGTATGGCTGAGGTGGGGCAGTTGAAGGAAAGGTAGTAAGAGATGGTAGTCCTAAAGATCAGTGGGAGTGGCTGGTAATGGAGGAATACAGTTTTAAACTGAAAGAGATGGAAATCATAAAGTTGGTTTTCTTGTGTTTTTTTTCTTTTAACTTATACACAGGGTCTCACTGAGTTGCTTAGTGCCTCGCTATTGCTGAGGCTGGCTTTGAACTGTACCGAGCCATTGGGGTTACAGGTATGTGCCACTGAGCCTGACTGGAAATCATAAAGTTTTATTGAACAATGTTAATGTAGACACGACTAAATGCAGAGATAGACTCCATTCCAGGATCAAAGGCTCAATATTCTAAAGATATCATTTCACTCCACAGTAACATAAAAGATTACTCTCGTTCCCAAAAATCTCAATAAATTGTATTTAGAACTTCACAAACTGACTTTTGAAAAAGTTTATCAGAAAAAAATATACACAGGAAATATTCAAGAAAGTTTTATATATATAAAAATAATGAAGTACTCAGTCAACCAGATATTAAAATTTATTTTAGCCATAGTACAAAAAGTATCTGATATTATATAGGAACAGAGTAATTAAACCAGACAGACCCTCAGAGTATCTGTGGGGATTTCCTATATAAGAAATGGGTCATTGTAATTGGTGGGTAGAAAATGGATTTTTTCAGAAGATAGTATTTGGTCAATGAGTTAAACATTATGAAAAGTAAATCTAGTTTCCCATCTTATACCATATAAAATACATTTTTAATGAATTGTAAACACTTTAACTGTGTAAGTACTAAAAGAAAATATAAAAATATTTTTTTCATTTATAATATTTAGCTAAGGAAATCTTTTCTTATGACACCAGGGAAAGGACTAAGAAGTAAATAACCAAGAGATTAACTATGTAGAAATTTAAAACTTGTGTATGGAAAGATAATACCAAAAATAAAGTTAAAAAACAAATCACAATTTGAAAAACTATTTTTAACACAAGTGCCAAAGAGATCCACTTTTGTTCATTGGTATAGAAAATTCCTACAAATCAACAAGGAAAAAGTGACTCATCTTGAAACAAAAACAACAAACATTTATTCTTTCAAGCTACAAACATTTGTCAAGCATGTGGATTCTCCCTGTGCTGATCAGGAGTCTTAACATTCCGAGGGAGGAAATGAATAGGTAAGTACATGGAAAGTAAACGGAGACTGGAATAACAAGGAGCCAGCCATTGGAAAGTTGAAGGAAAATTCTGGGAGAGACAAGAGAAGGGTAAAACCTGAGTTGAGGAGCTTAAAGTTTTCAAGGTAGAAAAAGACGGTGATATGGAGAAGGAGAAGAGTAGAAAACTAAGCCAGGGGAAGCATCAGAATGAGTGAGGTGGTGGAAAGAATTTTATGCTACCTGTGACAGAAAGTCATTGGACAGTTACACAGAGATGAATGATAGGATCTGATACTCAATTTTTAAAAGACCAGTTTGTTTGAAATATGAGGATACTACAGGTGATTAAGAGTAGAAGCTGAGAGATTAATTAAGAGGTCTTTTCACCAGGAGTTGGAGAATAATAGTGAAGCTGGACTGTTATTTTCTGCTTGAATGGAGTCTGGATTGATAGTCATATATGTGAAATATTGTTCTAGATATTGTCCAATTGACCTTTATAAAAATGAAAACAACGATTGTATGCATGTGCTTTATTTCCCATCATTTTTGCTAATATTAGATATTTCTTTTTTATCCCTGCTAGTATGATAATCAAAAATAAATGTATATCTTTTGCATGTATTTGGATAATAGTAAGATCATGCATCTCCTATATATGTAGTTGATATTTTTAGAGTTTTTAAAAAGTCTCACACCAAATTCAGTAAATTATTCCCTCTTCATCTTAACCCATACCTCCAAAACTTTTGACAACTGGACACTTCCTCTGTTTGAAATACTTCTTTCAAGCCTTCTTAGGCATCACAACCCCCTGAATTCCCAGCTCACACTCTGTTCTCTTCTTCCCAGGATCCTTTGCAGGCTTCACTTTGGCTAAGCTCTGAGCATTGAAGCACCTAAGGATGTTGACCCTCTTCTGTACTCACCTTTTCCCCTAGATAATCTCACCATCCTCAGGGCTTTTGATACCATCCCACATTAGTAACTTTGTTCCTACCTCCTCCCTGCCACCAGGTTTCCAAGTATTTCCACATACATCTGGCAAGTATCTCAAAATTAACCTCTCTGAAACATATTGGTTGGCAAAGTGCCACAACCTGCTGTTCCCCATCTTGATGAATGTGCCTTCATCCTCTCAGTCACTCTATTTCTGCTTTCTCGCTCTCTCTACTCTAAATTTTTAAGGATCTGTCCTCTAAATCAAAGAAAAAAAATAGCAAATGGGATCAAAATAAAAGGACAAGAATGTCTACTTTGAATTGTAATAATGGAAAAAGCAGAAATAAGTGAAATATTCATCACAAGAAATTAGGTAGGTGGTGATATAGTCATTGAATGGGAGAGGAGGAAGCCTTCACAAAACACAAAATAAATTTACTATTAAGTGGAGAGATCAGGTTGCAAGGCAGTTTAATATCAGACTGGGAGAATACAAATTGGAATGTTAAATGGACAGTTTTCTTCAGAGGGTAGAGCTCCAAAGTCTATGCATTGAATATTTTCACTTTGTTTATATTTTTAATGAGAAACAATATCATTTTCATGACATAAAATCAAAACTTTAAAAATTAGGATTGACAAAGTGGAGGTAAGGGAGGACTAATGTAGCGGATCATAAATGAGGTTCTCCTCATTTTGAATTTTCATAGGAAAACCTTCAATAGTGCCAGAAAAAGAAATGTCGTTGGACATGAAGAAACCCGTGATCACAGACTGCTCAAACAGAGCAGGCTCAAAAAAGTTGAGGCAGGGCCTTCTCAGCCCTAAAGCTCTTCAAGGTTTGAAAGTGTGTGTAACCAAAGATCATGAGCTGGGGATGCGGCACAGTGGCAGAGCACTTGTCTAGCATGTGTGAGGCCCTAGGTTTGATCCCAGCAACATAGAAACACACACACACACACACACACACACACACACACACATACCCCAAAACCATAAAACTAAACAGAACAAGGTCAAAGGTACACTAACGCAGTGACTATGGCATATGTCCAGCTAGTTAAGTACAAGTTGAATATCCACAATCCAAAAAATACAAAATTCAAAATACAACAGTTTTTACGTGCTGACATGATCCCACCGGTGGAAAATTCCACACCTGAGTTCATGTGACTATGAAGCACACTAAATGTGCACTAAAAATAATGTATTGCATTTAGTGCAGGTCTGCTAAATTATGGTATAAAATTATCTTCAGCCTATATCCACAAGATATATATAAAACACAAGTGAATTTCATATTTAGATTTGGGTTGCATTCCCAAGATATGCGAACATTCCACAATTCAAAACACTTCTGACCTGAGCACTTCACATAAGGAAGTTCAACCTGCATTTATGCTTTAAGAACTATTTACTAAACTTATCTGGAAGTCTTGACAATAGAAGGTGGATGGTTTGGTCTAGAGAAAAGAACACTGGGCCAGGAGCTGGAAGAAGTAGTTTGTTTTGGATATGCCACCTCCTGTGTGATCTTGGGCTCCCTGTGTAGTCTCCAGGCCTCAGTTTTCTAATCTGTAAAATGGAATTATTGCTATCTGCCTTTTCACTGTGTGAAGTTGTTGCTAGGATCATGTAAACAAATGAATGCAGCCCCACACCAAGGAAAGACTAGTCAATACTAGAATACTAGAATATTTAATACTAGAATCTTTAATAAATTTGTTCAAACCAATTTATAATTATTTCCTCTCAAACTATGATACCACTCCTATACACCTCTGTGATCTATGGTGAAAATATGTTCCAAAAGGTTATACTTTACTTTACTTTAAAATGCCTCAAAAATTAAGATGAGTTGACGAATGAAGAAAGGATAAATATATAACAAAGCAAGTATAGTAAATATGAACGACATTATTGAGGTGGGGTATATGGGTATTCACTGTCAAATTTTATTTTCTTTGTTTTAAAATTTCACAAGAAAATGTTGGAGCAGCACTCATTCAAAAGAGGAATATACTGTTTTCCTTTAGTTGTGTAAAAGCAGGTTTATATTCATGTGCATAGGCAGATCTCTGTGCTGATAGAGGGAGAGTTGCATTATGCTAATTCAAATTCCTGAAGTTCTGTGTCAATTAGTGATGTCATAAACACCAGTTAATATGGCAGAGTCAAGCCAAAGCAAGAAGCAGGGACCCCCAGAGCAGCAACCATTGCAGGGCAGCTTAAACACAAAGCCAGGGCACAGTTGCTTACAGTAGGAGACTCAGCTCTATCGCCATGTGACCTCAAGAAAAGAGTTTAATCTCTCTCTGCTTCAACTGTCCCACTGGAAATGATGACGCTACTGATGATCATGAGACCACTGAGGACCTTACAGAATGATTTTTAAAGCACTCAGAAATGACTTATACGAACTAAATGCTTCCTTCTCTCTTTCTTATTGATGTCACTTTTGAGTATTTCCTGAGACATGCCTGATAATTTAAGATGTGGTTCACAATGTTCTTCCCATCCTCCAGGGCCTAGTAGAGTGCCTTATACATAGTAATCACTCAATAAATATTTATTGATTTGATCTGATAGCCTTACAGCGTTAGAATGCATTTATTCAGAAAACATATTAGTCATTTGATTGTTACAATTGCCTCGACCTAAAGTACACATTGCGAACCTTGAGACCCATCTGATACAGCAGAAACTAAGTTGGGATGCTAATCCTGCTAGATCTTGCAGTGAAGGCAACATTATGTCTAGTGCTTGGGTTTTTTCCCACGGTGATACATACCACAGAGTCAAGAGAAGAGATAATAAATCTAATTGATTGCCTTGTTTGTTATCTTAACACGGAGTCAGGCACACACTGTGCTGTAATATTTAAACGAAAGCCACACGGAGTCCACACGACGCCAGGGATGAGAATAGACCGAGATCCTTAATTCTGAAAAAGTGTATTGGTAATCAATTGAATGCGAGAGCAACTGAAAAGCTGTCTAATTTTCAATTGCAGTATAAGTTGGGAAACAATTTGAAAATAATAGCTCATACAACTGTGATTACTGTTGTTATTTCTTTCAAATTTGAGTTCACTCTAAAAACAGATTTTCTTTTCCACTGATGATGATGCTGAATTCTAGGAGGGAAGGTGTTGTTTTCTTTAGACCAGAGGTTCCTAACCCAAGGGCAAGCCATCCTTGAAGGAACCTGAGGACAGAAGTCAGTCCATACGCACCAAGATTGCCTATGTCATGAGGATAAAAGACCTTTTTCCCATGTTTATGTAAATGCAGTAATTAGCGAAACTTTTTAAAAGTTCCTTTTAAAACATACCTATTGTGCATGTACAATCATACATTGTCCTTTGTATATTTCTCAAACAGGCACTAAAATATACTTACAGTCATGTACAGGTTGTATACCTTTGATAAGTGTTTTAATTTAAGGATTCCCAGTCTCAAATTGGATGTGATTATAATATGCTTTATATAATCTTTGTTTCTCTCCTTTCTGTTACAAAAAGAGAAGAAATGCAAGGACAAAAATCTATAATGCCCACAAAGTCCCCAAGTTAACACTAAAATAGGAATAGTCACACTAATGTCTTAGAAGTCCTAATTCTCCCTCCAAACATCAAACCTCAAGAACACAGTGAAAATAAATAACTACCTAAGATTCCTAATCACACTTTCAGCAAGTACATGAGGGTCCATATATGAGGCTTATGAATAGGTTGAATGTTTTAATTTGAGGGACTCTTAGAGAAAATTTACCATAAACAGTGCAACTGATAAATAGAAAAGTTAATCTTTCCTGTCTATTCTATCAACAAAAAATCAAATCATGCTTTCCCTATTGATTTACTTTTGCTGGAAAAAGTAACTGATTTCATAATGATCTTGTTTTCATAGACAAGAGAAGACATTTTCAGGCACCTCTTTCTTTGACTCTAGATAGAATGGCATTAACACCATTCTGGGCCTCAAAATGTAATTTTAATTTCCATGCTTGTTATTTCTCCAAAGGAGCCTGTTCAGTTGTGCAAATTGATCTAGGAGGGCAAAATTACTAACACTACAGATCAACCAGCATTCAGATAAAATCCTTATTTTTTTATCTCATGCCTTAAATATGCTTTTAAGTGTGACAGTGATGTCTTTCACTCAATCACACATAGAAGGTAAACAATTGATGTCGGTACCCTGGCATCGTCTGTCACTGTGAGATGTACTTGAGAATGTATGGGAAACATATTTGTCTAAAATTTGGATTTTGACAAAGTAAATGTTTTGTAGTAGTTTTGATTAATTGTATTCTTAAGTTAAACACGTTTGTTTCTCCTTAAATCATATATTAAATCTCAGAATGGAACATACCATTAAAAAATGGAGGAAAGCTATTATTTCCCTAAATGAATTTCATAATCTGTGATAATTTATCATTAATTTAACTGAGTTCCTTGACTCTTCATCTTAATTTTCCTACTAGATATCTAGCACTTCAATACATAGCCATTACCATGCACTGAACTAAGTCAGCAGTTTTGACATCTTCATTTCAATGTCCTTTTCTGTACCTTTGGCAATGTTAATGTTACAAATTATAGGAGGGCATATTAATAGCCATACCCAAGAAGCAGAAAGAAAAGTGCATTTTTTTTAAACTAAGTACTAAGTACTAACTTGGTATTTCCTGGGCCCATTGTCAAGTCCACAGAACCCACAGCTCCTCCCTTGTGATGATAACGGATTCCATGTTGTTGGCACAAAGGTCATGAGGTCACCATAAGCTCCTTAATGGACTGTGAAATAACTTTAACAGCATTAACCTCTCTGGATCACCTGGGTGGCACCAACAGCCACTCCTGAAGTTCTCCTTTGCTTATAGAGACAATACCATTAGATTATTATATTTTCCATTTGGAATAGCAATAGGCTCAAAGCAATTATGCAGCTAAGCATTTCCATTAAGTGAAAAGGACCTTAAAGAAGATTAACTAGAACATCTCTGACACTAGATTTGTGGGGGTGGGGACAGATATCAAAACTTTTACCAGACTTTCAGAGCCTTAAACTCTGTCTAAATGTTAGGTTTAGGTGATAAAGTCATTGAGTAAAAGGAAAAGAAATACCTTATACCCATCACTAAGCCCAAATGAACTCTGCTGTTCTCTAAGCTGAGAAATATATGTAGGTGATACAAATTTTCCCATCTATTGATTTTCCTAAATGAAATCATCTGTGAAACCAAAGGAATGGTGAGAACCAAGAACTTAAACTGGAGAAAACTATACTGGAAAACCATATGCTATTCTTGCCCTGGCTTTAAGCTGTCCCTTCCTGTAACAGATACCACTTTCCCCAGGAATTTAAATGCTGCTGTTATTTCTGCCTGCTGGTTATTGTGTTTTAAAGAACAAAATGACTTCTCTTTGAAACTGCACAAAACTGGGAAGCCCTTATTTCTGAAGGACAGGAATAATTGCTGTTGGTTTGCATAGATATCATCAGACATCTATTTGCCCACAAGTTAAGCCCTCCTGGATAAGTATCCAAGGGAGATTTAAAGAGTGCTATGTCATCAGTATTATCATCAAAGTATCTCATTGTCATCTTGATATGACATAACAGAAAAAACATTAAACACATATTTTAAATGCTATTTGATTTTCTAGTGGGATATCATGAGCTGAAAAGTGAAAGTAGAACATATTTCTTTGCTTCTAAAATGTCTATTTTAATGTTTTGAAAATTAAGATCCACCTTGCAATCAATTTGTACACTTTGCATGGTACATTTATAAATTATGGGTAATCCATTAAAATTAAAAGTGTCTTAGAATTGGGAACATGTTATGAAGTAATTGGAGATATAAACGTCCTTCTAAAAATATTAATCTACGTGTGTGTTGGGTGCGTTTTAACCTTGGAAAATTAGTGTATGTTTGTGTGTAGTTTTCATAATTTGTTAGGAATTGATTATTGTTCTTTTCTAGAAATGAGGGAGAGAAAATACTGGTAAACATAGCAGCTGGCCTTTGGTATAAAATGATATCACTTATGTTATCTAAAAATTCTGATAGAGAGGGTGAGTTGTACTTCTGCTAGAGTCAAATGCCTCAAAATCTGTTATTTGATCACAGTAACTACTTTAACTAAAAAAACAAAAAACTTTTGTGGAAGTCTTTACCTCTTTCCCTGGGATCTGCTTTGATTTATCTGGTCAGAGCTATTCTGTCTCTGATAGTATTCTACCAAATGTATCCATTCACTATTCATTCTTTCACAGGAATCATTGCACACATTTTATATGCCAAGCACCTTCATTATGCACACATTTCAGAAATGGAGAGAGACTGGCGAGGAGATCAGCAGTGAGGTGCGATGAATGTTGTGATTGAGGTCTGCACTGGCAGTGTGGAGACTCAGCCAAGGGCATGCTCCTGTGCTTCCTGAACACAGTTGAAGCTGTATTTTCGACTTCTGTATTGCTCTTTCTACTGCAGTTCATAAGGAGATGACTACCTCAGGATCATGAACATGTTCAAGATACCAGACACGACACGTGGGTTGCTTCTGTGTCTCGTGGCCTAGTTGCAAAAACAGACCAATTGATTAATTAGTCTACAAGTCTGTACACAGCAACGACTATGTAACAGAAAGGAGCTGTCTGGGCTCTTTTACTTAAATTTGTGTTTGGAGTTTATATTCACGAGGATACAATAAGCCCAAGTAGCTCCCTCATAATCCTTAAAGAAGCCACGTATTTCAGTAACAGTCAAAGTTCAAACCAATAAATAGTCTCGATCCAATGTAACGAACATAAAAAGCAGAACCTTCGGGCAGTGCTTGCATTTCCCTTGTAATCATTATTCTGTCAAGAATATGGACAAACTCTAGAGTGTATAAAACTTTAAAAATTCTAAAGTATATCCAGCAACATATGAAAAGACTAATGCATCAAAACTAAGTGGGATTCATTCCAGAGATAAGAGTTAACATCCCCAAATCAGTTAATATAACATACTATGTCAACAGAATAAAACCCCAAAGTCACATGATCATCTCAATCAACTCAGAAATATCATTTAACAAAAGCCACTGCTCAGCTGGGTGTGGTGGCACATACCTGTAATCCAAGTGGTTTGGGAGGCTGAGGCAGGAGGATAGTGAGTTCAAAGTCAGCCTCAGCAATTTAGTGAGATCTTGTCTCAAAATAAAATATAAAAAAGGGTTGGTGATGTGGCTCAGTGGTTGAGGGCCCCTGGGTTCAATCCCCAGTAAACACATACATACAAACACACACACACACACACACACACACAAAATGCTTTTCTGTAACAAAACACTTGACAAATTTTGTACACATACAAAAATAAATAGACACATAACAGCAAAAATTTAGATAACATTATAATTAATAAAGAGAGACAGGATGCTTTTTCCTTTAGATTAGGAATGAGTGTGTCTGATTTGATCACTTCTCATCAATGTTTGTACTAGAGGTTTAAGCTAGGGTTATTAGGCAAGAAAAGGTAAATAAAAGGAAACACTTTGAAATGGTAGATACATAAATATGGTAGAAATATAAATATCTCTATCAACAGATGACATAATGTTTTCTGTGGAAAATTTTAAGTAACCCACTGAAAAACTAATAGTTCAGCAAGGCTGCAAGATATGAGCAATACACAGAAATCAATCATATTTCCATATACTTGCAATGAACAATCTAAAAAGAAACAAAGAAAATAATTTCATTCACAAATTTTAAAAGAGAATAAAATCTTTAGGAAGAAATTTAATTTAAAAAGTGCTCAACTTATGCTCTGATATTCACAACACATTGTACAAAGTTACTAAAGGAGACAAAATAAATGGAAAAAATCCTAGGTTCATACATTAGATGCCTAAGCATTGTTAAGAAGGCAATGTTCCACATGCTTATAGATTCAATGCAACCATGGTCAGAATACCTGCTGATTATTTTTGTAGAAATTAACAATTTGGGTTTTCAAGATGGCAGCCTAGAGGGTGGCTGCATTTCACATTGCTCCAGGACACAGGATTCAAAAGAAGAGATAGTGAGAGACTTGGGACCAACTCAAAGCTGCCGGGTGAGTCTCTCCCATTGGGGAGGTGTCCCGGATGGGGCGGTAGCCCCAGAACGCAGGGAACTTTGTGAAGTAGAGTTGCTCGGCGAGACGCCCCTCACCCCGATGGAGCGATAAACACGGACAACTGGGATCATCGTAGAGGAGGCGGCTCAGCACAGCGCTTGGACTTGGAGCAACCACTGGGGCTCCGGGCGGCTGCCTGAGGAGGAGCTGCCTGGTGAGCTGTTTAGACTCAGAGTAATCGCTTCTGAACACCAGGGGGTTGCCCGGAGGAAGAGGAGAAGGGCAGCAGGTCGCTTGGTCTAGGAGTGACTGCATCAGAGCCACAGGTGGTTGCCAGAGGAGGAGCTGCATCGCGAGCTGTTTGGACTCAGAACAACCACTTCTGAACACCCGGGGGGTTGCCTGGAGGAAGAGGAGAAGTGCGGTGGGTCGCTTGGTCTAGGAGTGACTGCATCAGAGCTACAAGCGGTTGCCAGAGGAGGAGGCAAGTGGTGAGTTGATTGCACTCAAAGCAACCGCTCCTGAGCACTGGTGGCCTGCCTGGAGGAGGAGCGCGGTGGGTCACTTGGTCTCGGAGCCACTGCCCCTGAATACCCGGGAGGCTACCCAAGGAGGAGGAGGAGGAACAGGGTGGGTCACTTGGGCTTGGAGTGACTGCCTAGGGCTACGGGCGGTTGGCGGGAGGAGGAGACTAGAAGTAAGTTGCTTGGAATCCTAGTGACTGCATCGGAAACCGGGCTGCTGTCTGGTGGAGGAGGTGTGTGGCGGGTCTCTGGGTATCGGAGCTATTGTACGGGGCTCCAGGAGGTGGCTCAGAGGAGGGGCCGCATAACCAGGCGATTAGGTGCAGAGTAGGGTCCCAGGAGCTAGGTGGCTTCTTGCTGGAAGAGCCGCACAGAGACACGCCTAGGGGCGGAGCGAAGTTTCCAGGACTCCGGGCAGATTATCTGGGAGAGGCAGCCTAAGGAGACTCGCCTGCGGAGGGTGAGGCTCCCAGGCCCAGGAGGTAGGTCTGGGCCCCTGGGAACGTTGCAGAGGAAGACAGCCCAGACCAGGTAGTAGTTGTAGATTGAGGGGAACCTCTAGGAGGGGAACTGACCAGCGAGACATTCCCACCGAGTGAGTCTTCCCTACCGGGAGAGGTTTTCCCACAGGGACGGTAAAACTAGAGACACGGCACAAACAGGACTTGCCTCAGCCTGCAGCCTAGTTCCCCATTGGATGACCATTGGTCAACAAGTGGAGACAACTCTGACCACTAGTAGGGAATATACCCCACCTGAGGGTCACAACCCTAGAGAGGCAGCTTCCTTGTGGAGCACCGCGTTATCAACTTCCTCCAAGACATCAGGCTACTGAAGGATAAGAGGGGATATACTAGCAATTTTCAGGGACATTATAAGTCGATAGAGGAAATCTGCAATATCTTAATGACCCACTGATTCCTGAACAATATGAGAAAACAAGGGAAGAAAATGCCCCAAACAAATCTAGATGTTACATCAATAGAATCCAACGACAGCATGGCAGAAGAAATGACAGAAAGGGAGTTCAGAATGTACATAATTAAAATGATTAGGGAAGCAAACCATGAGATGAAAGAGCAAATGCAGGCATTGAATGATGAGATGAAAGAGCAAATGCAGGCATTGAATGATCGCACCAATCAACAGTTAACAGAGCAAATTCAGGAAGCAAAAGATCATTTCAATAAAGAGTTAGAGATATTGAAAAAAAAAACAAACAGAAATCCTTGAAATGAAGGAAACAATAAACCAAATTAAGAACTCCATAGAAAGCACAACCAATAGGATAGAACACCTGGAAGACAGAACCTCAGAGATTGAAGACAAAATATTTAACCTTGAAAACAAAGTTGAGCAAACAGAGACGATGGTAAGAAATCATGAACAGAATCTGCAAGAACTATGGGATATCATGAAAAGGCCAAATTTGAGAATTATTGGGATTGAGGAAGGCTTAGAGGAACAAACTAAAGGAATGAACAACCTATTCAATGAAATATTATCAGAAAATTTCCCAAATCTGAAGAATGAAATGGAAAATCAAGTTCAAGAGGCTTATAGGACTCCAAATACAGAAAATTACAACAGACCCAAACCAAGGCACATTATAATGAAAATACCGAACATACAAAATAAAGACAGAATTTTAAAGGCTGTGAGAGAAAAGAACCAAATTACATTCAGGGGGAAACCAATACGGATATCATCGGATTTTTCAATCCAGACCCTAAAAGCTAGAAGGGTCTGAAACAACATTTTTCAAGCTCTGAAAGAAAATGGATGCCAACCGAGAATCTTATACCCAGCAAAACTTACCTTCAAATATGATGATGAAATAAAATCATTCCATGATAAACAAAAGCTAAAAAATTTACAAAAAGAAAGCCAGCATTACAGAACATTCTCAGCAAAATATTCCATGAGGAAGAGATAAAAAACAAAGAAGCAAATCAGCAAAGGGAGGAATTATCCTAAAGGAACTGTCAAATAAAGGAGGAACCAAGATTGTGTCAAAAATAAATAAATAAATAAATAAAATTTTAAATATGAACCAAATGACCGGGAATACAAATCATATCTCAGTAATAACCCTGAATGTTAATGGCCTGAATTCATCAATCAAAGGACATAGACTGTGAGATTGGACTAAAAAGAAAGATCCAACAATATGTTGCCTGCAAGAGACTCACCTCATAGAAAGAGATACCCATAGACTAAAGGTGAAAGGATGGGAAAAAACATACCATGCACATGGACTCAGCAAAAAAGCTGGAGTATCCTGCCTCATTTCAGATAATATGGACTTCAAGCCAAACTAGACAGAAGGGATAATGAAGGACATTTCATATTGCTTAAGGGAAGCATAAATCAGCAAGATATAGCAATCATAAACATCTATGCCCCAAACAGTGGCCCATCCATGTATGTGAAACAAATCCTTCTCAATTTTAGAAACCAAAGAGACCATAACACAATAATACTAGGTGATTTTAATACACCTCTCTCACCACTGGACAGATATTCCAAACAAAAATTGAACAAAGAAACCATAGATCTAAATAACACAATCAATAATTTAGACTTAACAGACATTTATAGAATATACCATCCAACCAAGAGCGAATACACTTTCTTCTCAGCAGCACACGGATCCTTCTCTAAAATAAACCATATATTATGCCACAAAGCTAAAGTCAGCAAATACAAGAAGATAGAGACACTACCTTGTATTCTATCAGATCATAATGGATTGAAGTTAGAAATAAATGAAAGAGTAAGAAACAGAAACTACTCCAACACCTGGAGATTAAACAATATGCTATTATATGATGAATGGATAACAAAAGATATTAGGAAGGAAATTAAAAAAATTCTTAGAGGTAAACGAGAACAAAGAAACATCATATCAAAATCTCTGGGACACTATGAAAGCAGTACTTAGAGGAAGATTTATTTCATGGAGCGCATTTACTAAAAGAAGTAAAACTCAACAAATCAACGACCTAACACTACAGCTCAAAACCCTAGAAAAAGAAGTACAGACCAACACCAAAAGTAGTAGAAGACAGGAAATAGTCAAACTCAGAGCTAAAATCAATGAAATTGAAACAAAAGAAACAATACAAAAAGTTGACAAAATGAATAGTTGGTTCTTCGAAAAAATAAACAAAATTGATAAACCTTTAGCCACACTAACAAAGAGAAGAGGAGAGAAAACCCAAATCACTAAAATTCGGAATGAACAAGGAAATATCACAACAGACACGACTGAAATACAAAACATAATTAGAAGCTATTTTGAAAATCTATACTCCAACAAAATAGAAAATTTCGAAGACATCAACAGGTTTCTAGAGACATATGAATTGCCTAAACTGAACGAGGAGGATATACACAATTTGAATAGACCAATTTCAAGTAATGAAATAGAAGAAGTCATCAAAAGCCTACCAACAAAGAAAAGTCCAGGACCAGATGGGTTCTCAGCCGAGTTCTACAAAACCTTTAAAGAAGAGCTCATTCCAATACTTCTCAAAGTATTCCATAAAATAGAAGAGGAGGGAACCCTCCCAAACTCATTCTATGAAGCCAATATTACCCTGATACCTAAACCAGACAGAGACACATCGAGGAAAGAAAATTTCAGACCAATATCCTTAATGAACATCGACGCAAAAATTCTCAACAAAATTTTAGCAAATCGCATACAAAAACATATTAAAAAGATAGTACACCATGATCAAGTGGGTTTCATCCCAGGGATGCAAGGTTGGTTCAACATCAGGAAATCAATAAATGTAATTCACCATATCAATAGACTTAAAGTCAAGAATCACATGATTATTTTGATAGATGCAGAAAAAGCATTTGATAAAATACAGCACCCCTTCATGCTCAAAACACTAGAAAAAATAGGGATAGTGGGAACATTCCTTAACATTGTAAAGGCCATCTACGCTAAGCCCATGGCTAATATCATTCTAAATGGTGAAAAACTGAAAGCATTCCCCCTAAAAACTGGAACAAGGCAGGGATGCCCTCTTTCACCACTTCTATTCAATAACGTCCTTGAAACTCTAGCCAGAGCAATCAGAGAGACCAAAGAAATTAAAGGGATACGAATAGGAAAAGAAGAACTCAAACTATCCCTATTTGCTGATGATATGATTGTATACTTAGAGGAACCAGGAAATTCCACCAGAAAACTCTTAGAACTTATAAGTGAATTCAGTAAATTAGCGGGATATAAGATCAATGCTCATAAATCCAATGCATTTTTATACATAAGTGATGAATCTTCAGAAAGAGAAATTAGGAAAACTACCCCATTCACAATAGCATCAAAAAAAAATACTTGGGAATCAATCTCACAAAAGAGGTGAAAGACCTATACAATGAGAACTACAGAACACTAAAGAAAGAAATTAAAAAAACCTCAGAAGATGGAAAGATCTCCCATGTTCTTGGATAGGAAGAATTAATTTTGTCAAAGTGGCCATACTACCAAAAGTGCTATACAGATGCAATGCAATTCCAATTAAAATCCCAATGATATACCTTACAGAAATAGAGCAAGACATTATGAAATTCATCTGGAAGAATAAAAAACTCAGAATAGCTAAAGCAATCCTTGGCAGAAAGAGTGAAGCAGGGGGTATCGCAATACCAGATCTTCAACTCTACTACAAAGCAATAGTAACAAAAACGGCATGATATTGGTATCAAAATAGAAAGGTGGATGAATGGTACAGAATAGAGGACACGGACACAAACCCAAAAAATACAATTTTCTCATACTAGACAAAGGGGCCAAAAATATGCAATGGAGGAAAGATAGCCTCTTCAACAAATGGTGCTGAGAGAATTGGAAATCCATATGCAACAGAATGAAACTAAACCCATATCTCTCACCATGCACAAAACTAAACTCAAAATGGATTAAGGATCTTGGAATCAGACCAGAGACCTTGCATCATATAGAAGAAAAAGTAGGTCCAGAGCTTCAACATGTCGGCTTAGGACCAGACTTCCTCAACAGGACTCCAATAGCACAAGAAATAAAAGCAAGAATCAATAACTGGGATAGATTCAAACTAAAAAGCTTTCTCTCAGCAAAGGAAACTATCAGCAATGAGAAGAAAGAGCCTACAGAGTGGGAGAAAATCTTTGCCAAACATACTTCAGATAGATCACTAATCTCCAGAATCTATAAGAACTCAAAAAACTCTACACCAAGAATGCAAGTAATCCAATCCACAAATGGGCTAAGGAAATTAATAGACACTTCACAGAAGAAGATCTACAAGCAATCAACAAACATATGGAAAAATGTTCAACATCGCTAGTAATAAGAGAAATGCAAATCAAAACCACCCTAAGATTCCATCTCACCCCAATTAGAATGGCGATTATCAAGAATACAAGCAACAACAGGTGTTGGCGAGGATGTGGGGAGAAAGGTACACTCATACATTGCTGGTGGGACTGCAAATTAGTGCAGCCACTCTGGAAAGCAGTATGGAGACTCCTTAGAAAACTTGGAATGGAACCACCATTTGACCCAGCTATCCCTCTCCTTGGCCTATACCCAAAGGATTTAAAATCAGCATATTACAGAGATACAGCCACATCAATGTTCATAGCTGCTCAATTCTCAATAGCCAGATTGTGGAACCAACCTAGATGCCCTTCAATTGATGAATGGATAAAGAAACTGTGGTATATATATACAATGGAATATTGCTCTGCCATAAAGAATGATAAAATTATGGCATTTGCAGGCAAATGGATGAAACTGGAGAATATCATGCTAAGTGAGATAAGCCAATCTCAAAAAACCAAAGGAAGAATGTTATCGCTAATAAGTGGATGAGGACACATAATGGGGGGTGGAAGAGTTTGTGTTAGGGTTAGAGTTAGGTTTAGGGAGGGGGACAAGAATGGAGGAAGGAAAGACTGTATAGAGGGAAAAGAGGGGTGGGAGGGGTGAGGGGAAGGGAAAAAAATAACAGAATGAATCAAATATTACCCTATGTAAATTTATGATTACACAAATGGTATGCCTTTACACCATGTACAAACAGAGAAACAACATGTATCCCATTTGTGTACAATAATTAAAAAAATAAATAAATAATTTACAAAAAAAAGAAATTAACAATTTGGTTGTAAAACTCATGGAATTTCAGGGAGCTCAAAATATTTAACATTGTCCTGAAAAAGAATCGAGTTGTAGAATTCACTTTAAAACTCACAGCAAAGCAACAGCTGTCAAGACAACATGGTACTGGCAGAAGAATCAGCATACGGATCATAATAGACGACAACAACAACAACAGCAAAATGAAACAACCATGGACAACTCTGTGCCAAACGGGTATGAAATCAGCTCAGTGTGGGGGCAGAATAGTTTGTTTTTCATCTTTGTTTTAAACAATGGTGCAGAGACAATAATATTCACACAGAAGTGGTTGAAGTCAGCCTTTTATCTCACATCTTACACAGACATTAACTCAAAATCAAGCAAAGATCTAAATATTTGTAAGTCATATATCCATTAAGAAACTGGTATATGGAATATATAAAGATATGATAATAAGAATATAAACTCCTAACTCAAAAATAAAAATGCAGTCTAATTTTTAAAATGGGTGAAAGATCTGAGTAGGCATTTCACCAAGGAAGATATGCAAAGGGTTGATAAACCCATGAAAGATGTTCCACATCATTGGTCATCAGGAAATGCAAATGAAGTTATGATGAGACACCACTTCACACCCACAAGGATGACTAGAACCAGTAACTCTAACATTAATAGGTATTGAAGTTACAGAGAAACCGTAACTCTCCTACGCTACTGATGGGAATGTACAATGCTGCAGACACTAGGAAAACAGTAGAAAAGTGTCTGACATGCTTAAACAATGAGTTACTCTACAAATTATCAATTCTACTCTTGGGAATGTATCCAAGAGAAGTGGAAACCTACATGTACACAAAAACTTGTACACATAAACTTGTTTATATTAGCATTTTTCATATTAGCCTGAAGTGGAAACAAACCAAATGACCATCAGTAGACAAATGAACAAAGAAAATACAGGATGTTTATATAATAGACTATTCAACCCAGAAAAGGAATGAGTATGCTGGTAGGGATGAACTTTGAAAATACTGTGCTAAGTGAAACAAGTCAGTCACAGTATGATTCTATTTTTATGAATATCCAGAATAGGGAAATCTATAGAGACAGAAAATAAATTAGTTTTGCTTAGGGCTAGGACACAGATGGAGGACATTGTGTAAAGAGATGGTAGCTCATAGGTATAGGGGTTCTTTTTGAGGTAATGAAATTGTCTTAAATTGATCATAGTGATAGTTGCACAGATCTGTGAATATACTAAAAGCCATTGATAAATGTGCTTTAAATGGGAAAATTGCATGGGATGTGAATTCTATCATAATAAAGCTATTATAAAGCAAATTCTAGAGTATACATATTTCAGACATATGATGTAGAGCTATCTGTCTTTGGATACAGGAAATAATTTCCCAACAGTAAACATGAATGATAAAGAATTCATTATTCTCAGAATTACACCTTAGGAATGAAATTGGGTGGGAGTTAAGATGTTGGCAGCAGATCTTTGAAGCAACAGAACACTTGGGGTTTATAAGCAAAAAGTTCAGGGTGGCTTAACTTTGGATCTCATATCTTATCTACATCTATACAAGCAAGATTAGAAACTTCAAACATCGACAAAAAATTTTTAAATATCTCAGTGCCAGTTACCTGAATACCCATTCTCTGAGAGCAAATACACCGTTAGTTTTGCCCCTTTTCCCTTATAAATTGAACTTCTTATAATTTTTGTTCCCATGTGGTATTTTTCAGTTCCCAGGGTTTGTTTCCTGCCTATACTTTCTTTGGAATTTTAAAATAGCAATCAACCTCTTCTGTAATAGATACAAGTAACAGCATCACTAAAAAAGTCAAGAATAATATATATTTTTTATATTCCAGAATGAAGCAATATTTAACAAGTAAGCATTGAGCACTTCAGGATAGATACAACCATCAGGCTCAAAGAAAGACCCTGAGATTCATCTCTTGCCCTTGTAGAGAGGAGAGGTAATGGCGGCTGTGTCTTTATGTAAGTGCACCTGCAGAAGTTTATTTGCTCCAGGTCTTAAGATGACACAGCATTCCATGAAGACACTCACAGCACGACTTTGTTCTGTCTGAGGTGTATTACCTTTGCAGGTCTTGCTCCCATTGGTACCCACTGAATGATGGATTTTTAATCCACACAGACATTTTTCACATATCAGAAGACAATTTTAAAAAGCTTGGAGTTACCTATATTAATTTCACACTCTTCAAGGACATTTCAAATTCCCTAGAGGGCTGTTTCACTTCCTCTTTTCATTGTACATGGCCTAAGAAAATATTGAGCACTGTTATGCTTGGCCTTTCATCTTTAGGAAGGGAGGATTCAGGAAATCCTCCAGGATGGTTCGCTGAGGTTGGCCTGATGACAAATGTCTTCAGAAAATCACATCAAGAGTTGGTTATACAGTCAAGCATGTTAGTCAGCTTGCCATTGCTGTGACAAAATACCTGAGAAAAGTGACTTAAAGGAGAAGAATTTATTTTGGCTCTCACTTTCAGAGGTTTCTAGTCCATGGTCAGTTAGGTTCATTTTTCTGGGGCCTGTGACAGGCAGGACATCATGGCAAGGAGCATTGGTAGAGAAAATCCGCTCAACTCATGGCTGCAAGGAAGCAAGCAGAGAGAAAGAGAATGGGGTCTCAATATCCCCTTCAAAGACATGACCCCAATGAGCTAACCTCCCTCCAGTTAGCCTCACCTCTTAAAGATTCAACCACCTCCCAATAGCACCACAGGCTGGCAACAAAGCCTTCAACAGCTGGCTATTGGAGGACATTTAAGATCCAAACTGTAATACCAAGTCAATCCATCATTCAACAATTGTGAATCATGTACCCACTGTGCAAGGCACCAAGCCCAGAGTGAGACAGAAGCAAGAATATATGAGACTCAGCCCCTAAGGGTAGTGAGGGACGGTTAATGGGGAGCCTTGATATCAGGCTACAGGTAATGAAAGGCTTAAAAATGTGCAAAATAAGAGAGGTAGGAACACATTTCTGTGAGAGTTCAGAAATTTCCATGGAGGTGGCGATATTTGAGTTAGAACTTGAAAATGGGTCACATTTCAACAGGTGAAAGGGGTGGTGAGCAGTTTAAAGACAAAGGTGATCAACAAAGAGGCACAGAGCTTGGGATGTGTTAAGGAAAGATGAACAACCATGCCCGGCTGTACCACAGCAAATCAATAGAAAAGATCTGGAAAGTGAGTTGGAGATAGATCACGAATGAGATTATAAGAGCAATGAAAAGGGGCTGGGGAGATAGCTCAGTTGGTAGAGTGCTTGCCTTGTAAGCACAAGGCCCTGAGTTTGATCCCCAGCACCCAAAAAAAAAAAAAAAAAAAAAAAAAAAAAAAGAGCAATGAAAAGAAATCTGGATTTTCCAAAGACTATGTCAATTGACAGACTCTTATAACAAGTCCAGGCAAGTGTTAATGTACATTTTCTAGATATAGAGTAAGTGGCATCTTAGCAGCATGCACAGAATTTGGCGTTTCAATATGCGTGTTGTTTGTCCCCCAAAGGTTCATGTGTTTGCAGTGAGGTAATGCTCGGCAGTGGTGTGGAACCTGCAGTAGGTGGAGCCTCCTGGGAAGTAAGTATACCATGTAGAGCACTGCCCTCAGAAGGGATTGAGGTCATTCTTCTGGGACTCTTGAGCTAGTTCTTGCAAAAGAGTTGTTATAGAAGAGCAAGTCTGGCCCCTCTACAGTCTCTCTCTCTCTCTCTCTCTCTCTCTCTCTCTCTCTCTCTCTCTCTCTCTCTCTCTCTCTCTTTCTCTCTCTCTCTAACTCACTCCATGATCTCTCCCTTTCACACACACTCCTGCCATGATGTCATTTACCATATCATTCTGTCAGAGGAACCCTAACAAGAGTAAGCATCATACTGTTTGGCCTTTCAGCTGCATAAGCCTGTTTTCGTTATAAGTTCCTGAGCTCCAGATTTTTGTCATAGTAACAGAAAATGGACTAATACAGTTGGAGACTAATAAAATATAGAACATGAAGTAAGGAAAGAGGCAAAGATCACTCCTGGGTACCAAGGTTAACATGTAGAATAGAAATGGGAATATTTTTAAAAGGCCTATTTAGGAGAAAGACTATGGGTTAAGTTTGTAAAAGAATGATGTTGAACATCTCTGCTTATCCAAAAATTAACTCAGGCAGCAGGTAGAAGTATACAATTAGAGTCTGAAAAGAAGTCAGAACTATAGATTATAGATTTGGGGTCCATTTATATACCAATGATGGCTTAAAACCTCTTGAACTTCTAAATAATAAGTTGCAAACAAAATTAAATGATGAGATGTTCTGGGAAATAAAAGGAAACCCCAAAGAATAAAAGATAGGTGGGGGGGAAAAACAGAAAGAAAAGAAAAATAGAAAACCATAGACAAGCCAAGGACAGAATATTGAAGATATCCATCTAGACAAAGATAGTATTGCAGAAGTCAGATGGAAATTATAAGAGAATTCAAGAAGAGAAGTTAACAGGAGACAAGGGAGGGCTCATGATTATGGTGCAACATTTGTCATTTGATAGTGAGGAAGATATTTGGAGAAAATTAACAAACTACAAAATTAAACAGAAAATAGAATTGTTATTGTCTGAACGTTTGGGTCCCCTACAAATTCATTTGTTGAAATTCTTACCTCCATAGTTAGAGCATTATGAGGTGAAACCTTTGGGACATAATGAGGTCATGAGGGAGAAGCCCTAATGAATGAGATTAGTGCCTTTATAAAAAAAAAAAAAAAACCTTCACCCTTTCCACCTTCTGTGGTAATAACAGAAGAGATGCTGGTGTAAGAATCAGGTCCTTATGAGGCATGGAATTTGGTATTTCCTGATAGATTTTTGCACTTTCAAAACTTCTGAGCAACGTAGGAAATTTTGCTAATCACTTTTGTTTTCAGAGTTTCTAACTTAAATACTCATTTTTGGAAAACTCACTATGAAAAAATCAGTAATAGAGAATAGGCTAATTATCATTTAGAGTATAATTAATGCATCTTATAATTAATTAATGGTAACTAACTTCAATGAGCCTCTCAAATTTCTACATCATTTGTAGGTGGATTAATTTTATACAACCACTTCATATTAAAAAGGAAAAAGTTTAAAAAGAGAAAAATGTAAAGGTCAGCTTTAATTTTCATAAGTATAAAAAAACTCAGACAACTTTTTACAAAATTCAAAGGTTAAATAAAGGAATTGAGAAGGGAAATGGTGTGTCCAGGGCACTCAGTTTAAACTCCACATTAAATTTACCCAAGAGATAGGTTGTAAAACTGAGTGCAAATCTTTTTCACCAATAACAAATTTACCTTTTATTTAATTTCTTCTTTTTTTTCTGAATATATATTATATGAAAAAATCTTTCCTTGTACATAATTTAAACTCTAATTTCTAGGAGGAAAAAACTGCAAATCTAGCAAATTGTCTTCTTTTATATTTTCTAAGTATCTTAAATATAAAGCTGTTTCATTTGGCTCACTGGGAAGCCCCTTTACTAAGGTAACTATTTTTAGTTAGAAGAAGATAGTTCTATGATTGCTTTTGAAGGGTAGTCTTGATGGTAATGATCAAATACACAGTTATGCAAATGTAAGAGCTCTCACTCAAAGTTAACACAGTGCCAGACGAAGGTGAATGAGGAAACTCTGCCAGGACATGGAAATTCCTTATAACTATTTTCTTTTTAAAAATTTATTTAACCATAAACTTTATTTTCTTTGAATAGAAAGACCTTATTGTAACCTTATATTTGTAGTATTTCTTTTTAATTTTAGGGCTTTTCAAAGAACTCATAATTAACTTGATTTTTTAAAAATCCTGTATGATGAGCAAAATAGAAGTTATAGAGGCTATAATTCTCATTTCACAGTGACTCTTCAGAACATGCAGTGACCATCTGGATCCATTGCAGGTGGCAGCTGCACATGCCTTTTAAGACAGGCAGGTAGGTGATACTTGTGATTGGTACCTGTTTTCCATGGTGAAATGTAAGCTCCCTCTAGGGTCTGTTGTTCACTGCTGCAATCTCTGTATCAAGAACCTGACCTGGCATATAATAGCTACTTAATAATTATTTTTGAATTAATGAATAAACGGTGACATATTCAAATGGAAGGGATAAACATCACAACAATAGCAGCACTTGATAGAAGAGAACAGGAACTAAATTGTGGAGAATATGAAAAACTTTCAACAGCATTATGAAGACTGTGCCCCTTTATTCTTAGAATATTTTATGGAGGTCACATATTTCATTTCGTTTGGCTTTACTGAGGTATAACTGACATGCAAAAAACTGCCTGAATTTCATGTATACATTTTAATCAATTTGGAGATATGCAGGCACCCATGATATCATCACCAACCCAAGGTCTTAATCACCACCATCATCTCCAGATATTTCTTTCTGTTCTGTATAAGCACCCATTTCAAATGTGCAATTCAATGATTTTATAGAAGTGTGTAACCAAACCATGATACAATTTTAGATCATTTCTATCATTCCCAAAAGATGTTCACATCCATTTTCAGAATACCCCATTCCCACCTTTAGTTCTAGGCAACAATTAATCTACCTTCTGCTAGAGTGAGTTGCCTTTTTTGGACAATCTCTTATTGAGATCTTTTGTGTGAGGCTTCTTTAGGAAAGTCTTTTGTGTCAGCCTTCTTTCACTTAGAAAAATCTTTTGGGATTCTGTTTAAATGCAAAATAATATTCCATTGTTTTGATATACCATGTTCCATTTATCCATTCACCAGCTAATGAATATTGGGTTTGTTTCCATTTCCATAAACCAAAGGGTTCATTTCTAGATCTCAGTTCAGCTCTAGTGCTGTAAATGAAAGACTCTGTTCCTGCCTGCATCACACTTAGTCATTTTTGTATTCATTCATTCAATACCTATTTTCAAACCTCTATTAAACACCAGACATTGTGCCATGCAATGAGGTTGAATAAATGATGTGTCTTCATCTTAAAGTAGGGCGAAAAGTAAGTTAAGAAGCTGATAAAACATACTTTGAAAATAATCAAGGTGCTAAGTTCTAGGCCTAGTTAATTACTCAGAAGCCACACAAAAATTACAAGGCAAGACCCTAATTGTTAAAACTGTGTGCAATAATATTTCCCTTGGGGTTAATGTTTGTGATCTCTTGTAACAGTTTACAGTACCCCCAATCTCTGTACTTGTCTATAGTGGAGAGCATGGGAGGCCACTGCTGAAGAATTTGCTTTCCTCCATAACCAGGCAGCGTTGCGGACTGGAGGAGGAGCATGTGAGGGGTGGCATCCTGAGACCTGCGGTGTGGCAGCTAGTGAAAAGAGAGGAGGAGCTGGCTGAGCCACCATGACCTGGTACCACAAACAAAGCCGAGTAAGTAAAGCCCACTTGGTCTGAGAAGAGGCTCCTAGACCTGGCAGATGGAGAACTTCTGGCAAGTTCTCCTGCTGAGCCCCCTTCACTAGGGGTAGCCCAGATCTGAGAGTGGAGATCCATGGTTAGCTTTTTACCTTGTTTTGAAAGGTAATAAAGTGTCAAATCCTGACATTTATACTAGGTGACCTTGGAGTGTGACTTAGCCTCTTGGTGCCTTAGTCTGTACTATAAACCATGTCTAAATATAATATAAACCATTTATAAATATATATATTTTATAAATATATATAAAACCAAATATATATAAATGGTTTATACTATAATTTTATCTACTTATCTACATGCAACTTTCAATGTCTAGGAGGTATAACACAACTATATTTAGAGATAGTTGGAAATATATCCTGGGAAGCAACGAAGTCTAGACATAAATTTAGGAGAAAATCACAAATATAATGTCATTAATTGGTAGGTAAAAAGAAAAAAAAAATACTAGTGAACAAAATGTGTTCAATGAGTTAAAAGCGTAAGACACGGGGCAACAAATACAAAAAAAAAACAAGAAAAAACAAGTTTTGGGGAAGAATGAGGGTATTCACATTTAACCTGACCATAACTCCCAATTTTTATTATACAATTTCGTTTCATCTAAAAAATAAAGGTCCTAATGCTAGTGTTAAATCATATGGCTACACTATCTCAGAGTCTGAGAAGAGGGGAACTGAGACAAAGTTTCTGCCCATGGACCTATCAGAGAAAGCAGGGTTGGCAGAGGGTTGAGGACAAAGTCATATCAAAAGGGGTAGGAGAGAATTATAGGCAGAGAGTGCAGGTGTTAATTTTGAGACGTTTCAAGACAAGGGGAAGGAGATAGGACAATAAAAATACAAATTGAAATGCAGGAGACCCATTTAAATTTGAAATATTTGTAACATGTTTATACTAAAATATTATTTATAAAAGACTCAAATTTAGCTAAGTATCTTATGTTTTCTCCTGACAACTCTAGAATGAGGGACATAAAATGATAACTCTAAAAATTGTACAAATTAGGGAAGATTTTATAAAGATTTGAATTATGAAATTATATTGTATCTGACTGTGTAGTAGGCTGATATATTTGACTTCATGGAAATGTTATAGGCCAGGCTATATGGGCAATGACTAAACAGACTTCATGTTACCCTGAGACTCTGTGTTGTGTAGGAAATACTTCTCCCATGGGAAAACCCTGCCTCTCTAACCATCATCAGTTGCTTAGCATGACATGTTTGGCAACACAAAATGACAATTCTTGTATAATGAAAAATTGTTCTATTTTTGATTATTTTCCTAAACAATGTACCATGTCAAAAGTGAGGTCAACAGTGATTGTCTAGATGTTAGTAACCATTTTTTAATTTGTACCTAAGTAAGGTCATTTTGACCCACTTCCCCCTTCTGTTTATGATTTTAGATCTCATGATGTTAGTTTGTAATTTTAAATCTAGCAACAGACATTTATGATTGATGTACTGACTTATGGTAAAACCCCTACAACCCTATGGTCTGAGCTGTTCTCCCAATAGCCATTTTTGGGGCATTGTGTAAGATAGTTGGCCAGCTAATAAAGACTTTTAAATTTGGACTTCTCAGTGGTGATCTGTCTGTTCTTAAGTTGTGCCCCATAACAACCAATCCCAAAGATGGATTATTTTTATTTTTATTTTTTATTTTTTTTTAAATTTTGCTGGTGAGTGATATCAAAGGATCAAAAGCCTGGTTTTAAAAAAAGAAGACTTTAAGGCCGAACTGACTGAATTTAGATTTTATTTATTTAGGTACTGGGGATTAAACTGAGCAACATCTCAGTCTTTCTTGAGGTTAGTCTTGAACTTGCAATCCTTCTGCCTCAGCCTCCCAAGTTGCTGGGATCACAGGCATGGGCCACCATGCCTGGCTCTAGATTTGAATTCTGACATTGCCATTTTCTAGCTGTGTAAGCTAAGGCAAGTCACTACACCTCTCCATGACTCAGTTTTGTACTATTTTTTATGATTAAAGGAGGTGATTTTTAAGATACTTAAAACATTGTGAGTATATAAAACTGAGAACATAGATGGTGAAACAAATGTTAGATAAAAATATTAAACTTTTTACTCATAAAGCAATGTTGATACTATTTCCAAAACACTAGTGCTCCCTTTCAAGAAGCATATATTCCTGTCTTCCAAGAGTAATCATATTATAGTATATCCACTATCCAAACTTTCACTGGAAATAATATTATGGCATTTCTAGATAAGTGGATGGAATTGGAGATTATCATGCTAAGTGAAATAAGCCAATCCCAAAACCCAAAGGCTGAATATTTTTCCCTGATAAGTAGATGATGATATATAATGGGGATGGGGGGGTGGGGGATGAGAGAAGAATGGAGAAACTTTAGATTACATAGAGAAATGAGGTGGGGCTGTAAGAAAAATGGTGGAATGAGACAGACATCATTATGTACCTATGTACCTGTGTGATTACATGACTGGTGTGAATCTACATCTTGCACAACCATAGAAATGAAAAGTTGTACCCCATTTGTGTATAATGAATCAAAATGCAGTCTGTAAAAATTAAAAAAAGAAAATAAACAGCAAGATCAAAGAATATTTTAAAATTCACACAACTGCAAAAGGGGTCAACTATACCTTACCAAAGTGCACACTCCGTGTTGAAAACAAATAATGCCAAATGACACGTACTTTTCATGCTTAAAAAAGTTAATTCCTGACCTTTGTCTAGTGAAATTTAATGACATAATTAGGAAAAAAGCTATAAGGTAGATGTGAAGTTGAACATACCTGTCTTCTGGTGAGTCCTCCCCACTGTACAAAGAGCTCAAAGCCCTTGAAGATAGACTAAGGAGTTCTGCAACATGCCTTTGATGGCAGCACTGAATTAAAAGCCAATCTGTAAAATGCCAAATTAGAAAGCCCAAACAAGATAAGTAATTATGGGAATAATAAGCAGAGTGGACTAGAAATTCTCAAAGTATTTTGAAAATATTCTGACCCTCAGAACACACTATCCATCCTACTTAAAAAAAAAAAAATCTTTCTTATGTTCCTTATAAAACCTGCTAGAGGAAAATTTGCTTTTCTGATTGATCTTACATACTTCCTTGAACTGATGAGAACTGTAGATTTTCTCTTTTTACCTTGGTGTCCAGGAAACTCAAAACTGAATTTAATGACTCTTTGCTACATGGACCTTCACTTTATTAATAGATCCACACTTTAAATTTTCAAAACCAAATAATTATCTTATCTCTGCTTTTTCTTTTTTATTGTAAGATGACTTTGCTTTTAAAAAAAACCTGAGTATAGTTTTTTTTTTCAACAAAAGATTTCTAAGGTACCCATACATTAATTTCTCTGCCTCTCCATCCTCACACAAACTTACTACTATCGCAAGCTTAAATCCAGGGTTACTTTAAAAAAAGAAGTCAATAGAGAGAATCATATTTAAAAACAGGATTTTGTTTTTAACATCCTTAGGAATTAGTAAGACCATTATTTTGTTTATTTTTTTAAATACAGTTAAGTGCTAATGAAGAATCAGTAAAAAGAGTTTAAAGACAGCATCAGTATATAAAAATTTATAATATGGAATCTAAATTCAATATTGTAATATAACTTGAGAAAGTTCTCTTTAGGGAGAATTAGGAACTATTGAAATAATGCAAACCATTTTCATTTTTCTTTTTGTTTGCAAATTGTATATAATTCTTGTGGTAGCAATTAGCTTAAAATATAAATCATGGCAGAATAAGAAAGATTGAGTTCAACTCCTATGGAAACCATACCAACAGACCAACTGCTTTATAATGGGTTTATTACAGTGTGATATTATTTCAGAATAGATAAATTAGAGATTATAAATATAGTAAGTATTATATCTAATGTATAACATAATAAATATATAATTATAATTAAGCAATTAAAAACAGAATGAAAGTGGCACAACATGGTAAGATAATTTTATAAACTTTATCTGAGAACCAGATATATGCTAGGACTTACCTGGGAGATGCCAATTCTTTAAAGCCTGAGATGTGTGATTCTGGTGCACAAACAGGCAGAGAACTGGAAATCAGACCACACTAATTCTGGACATCCTAAGGAAATAATCAGAAATGGAGAAAACAAGTAGGCATAAAGATGATCATCACTGTAGTATTTGTAATAGAAAATTTGGCAATTGTTAAGTAAACATGTTTTTTTATGAATGGGTTGACATACAATTTTCCCACCCTTGCCTGATTGACTATTTACAATTATGAATATAGAAAATTAAGGACCAAGGGATTTCTCATAACATTGAGAGTCCTCTAGGTTGTGGTTTCTATAGGAGTACAGACTTTTATCTCTCTGAACAGCTGCTTTAACCCCAGCTACCTAAAGAGTGTGTGACACATAATATGTGCCCATTAAATCCTTGTGGAATAGAAGAATGAATAAACAAGTTAAAAACAGTATACAAATCACACATAAACTAATAGCTCAATTTAAAAAATCATCAAAATTTTAAGGAAGTAAAATTATGTGTTTTTTATTCAGAAAAAAATAAAAGCCAAATAAAAATATTTTAAGTTAGAATCTATGATTAAGGCATCTGTTATACTATTATGATGAGTGGTGAGATGATTCAGAAAATTTTGGCTATGGAAATAGTGGCCTCCTGAAAACATTTACTCTGCATCCTCTCCTAGATCAGAGAGGCTGGGAAGATTGAGTGTTGGCAGCAAAATGTGGGAGATGGGATTGAAAGGGACACAGAAAGACCTTATGTATCCCTGCAGCACCTGCAATTGCCACCTTCTCCCAGCCGCCCATAAAAACATCAGAGAGATTTAATCCCAGTCTTGACACTTAGCTGTGCTTCTAGCTGCTGTAGAGGGCACTCTGGCTCTGTGTGCTTGTCCCCCAGCAAAGGAGGCCTGTTGGGTACATGAGGTGTTCACAAATGCTTGATGATTGACTGGTTGATTGGAAAGAGGAAGATATGAGTCTGGAGGACAGACTGTCAGTCCCAGATGGTCTCCTAAGGAAGAACAGGAGGCCATCTAGGAATCTCTGCCCCAGAAAAACCGCAGGCTGTCAATTACATGCATCAAGCAATGCTGAGAAGAGGCACAGTGGAAGCAAAACAGAACTAAGACGCTATTCTCGAAGGTATGGCTTTCACGGTATCTTCGTTTCCCCTTTCCCAATTTGTAGGACATTCCCAGAAGTGCTTGAGTCCACACACAGCTCCCCAAGAACCTCCACATCGCCTCGTGTTTTAGATGTGCGTGAAGTCAAAACAAATTGGTTTCATGATTCTATTTGTTTTCCCCCCAAGCACTGAGCGTTCAATAATTTTTCCTCTCTCTCTCAAAAAAAAGTTTATTTGCTATCAAAGAGGAAATGTGGGTCTTTGTTATTAATGTTGTAGAAATACAAATATGTCCACCTCAGAAAGGAGTCTTCATTAACCCCACAGCCCAGAAAAATTAAGGCACACCTCCTCAGGATCTGTGCTTGCTGTCAACTAAATTGCAAGGGACTAGTTGAGTTGCTGAGGTTCATAATGCTTATAGAGCGGTTTCCACGTGAATGAAGGATAAACAGCAATTAATTTCAGCCTATAAATAATTGTTTGAGGCCCACATTGAAAGAGGAACAATTACTATTCCATTTTTCCTGCCAAATGGGCTAATAAGAGAAAACAGGAGGCGGCCATGTAGATCAGTCTTAATTTTATCTTCCCCATTAAGAAGCAGCCATTAAGACCATCTTCGGCTCATTTCATCCTCCTCTTGTTTCACTTTTTCAATTTGCACAAAAGCGGGGAGTTTGCTCGTCATAAAATTTCACTTTGGCCAACCTATCATTTGCATCGGGACCAATAAATAGCAATTAGCATAAACATTTAAATCAGGAACTGGAACAAATTCTTGTTCCCCCAGCAAGCTATTAAATTACAGTATTTTACTATATATAAGAAGAACTAAACAAAAGATCTGTTGGGCATTATTATCCTCTTCCAAATAGGACATGGTTCAAAGAGAAATAATAACTCCAAACCCACAAACTTTTAGCTTAGATTGAGGGTGTCTGCCTTTTTGGTGTTACCTATCCAAACAATGATTCTTGACCACTATTTAAGTTCTCACTATTTAACTCAGTTCTGTGAAATATGAAAATCCCATTAAAGACATCCTTGCCTATATGTTCTATATTCTTATTAAATGATGTATCTACAGGAGTCATTGTTCTTAAAGGCAGAGATGTAACCCCAAACTTACCTTTATCTAAACCTAGTTACATTTTTGGCCCATGCTCCCTCCTGACATGTCAGAGAGCTACAATGAGGCTGTACAGATAAATATGAAGAGGGAAAGTACAGAGACATGTTCCAGGTGACTTGTCCCCAAACCAAATATTAAGGCTGGCTCCTCCTTTGCCCTTTAAGCTCCTTTTATTGTCAACTGAAACTTAGTTCATTATTTATCTATGGCTCATTGAAAGTCAAGGTGCTTCTTTTGATTAGGCCCTAATTAATTTTGGCTGGAAACCCAGAGTGGAACAGAGTGGTTTTGATGTTTTCTATGGGAGCTCTCATGGGAAAGGTTTGGATTTACTGGAGAAACACTAGTTACTACTTCTAGTTTGCATATGTGTGAAATGTTTATTTGCAATTATAGGTGCTAGTGAGAAAACAATGCAAGTTTCAATCAATTGTTGGTAGGTTTTTAGTAAATTATCTTTTATTTTTTTCTTCAAGGCATTAAAAAGTGGAGGGGAAGTTGATTGACTAAGTTATAAGGAATTAGAACCTGGGCAACCTGGGGTCAACTAAATCATAAGAACAATGCTTTCACTATCTCAGATATTAGCAAAATGTTAACTGGCATTACTTCTACTTGTAGGATATCAAATACAGCTCAACTCCCAGCTATGAGGCTACAATCAGTCAGTTTAGTTATGTGAATATGTATGTGCCCCTTTGTTCTTATCTCCAGACCTGTCCCTGTCCACCCTTCCTAAACTATTTACTGCTCCTTGTTGCCATCATACTTATAGTTAGACCTAGGGGGGAAAAACTAGAGAGAAAAGAGAAGAGGCTCAAAGTAGATACATTTAAACTTAGATTCTGCCCCAATGTTCAAGAGAATGAGCAGGACTAAAGACAACCAAATTCAAAGTAGATGAAAAGAATATCTTCCCAAAATAGATGGTATAGTAGATGCACATAAGCACAAGCATTTATTGCCTGCTGCTGTGTACCAGTTCTTGGTAAACCCACCAAATGGAAAGACTGTGGTCTTCTTGCTTCAAATTGTGGGGTAGATAATGTAACATGGTCAATTAGAAATATTGTTAAGGGGTTGGGGGGATAGCTCAGTAGGTCGAGTGCTTACCTTGTAAGCACAAGGCCCTGGGTTTGATCCCCAGCACCCCCCAAAAAAAAAATAAATAAAGGAAATATTGTTAAGCTATGAATCAAAAGATTCAAAGCACTAATAATTATATCCATTTGCAAAAACACATAAACTCTCTACACTGTAATCTAATGTTTATTACCATTATGTTATATTACACTTTTTCTATTCTTCAAATAATTTTTCATTTGGCTAGAGTTTAACTTGAAGATATTTTTTTCCCAGGCAGGAAGCAAAAATGATATATTTTTGAGTTTGTATTTAGCTGCAGTCTTCTTGATTTGTTTTAGCATGTGAGTGATGACAAGGTATTTAATTCTTAGGCTGCAACACGTTTGCCTGTCTTCTTTGGGGGCTAAGTGTGTAGAAGAAAAGTCTGAGACAAGTTCTTTTATGGATAACCTGTCTTTTGTACTTGAATTCTTCTAGTTATCTTACTTCTTAAAGATTAAATTTTTCTATTAGATTGGTTTCTTTTCACTTAATTTGTCTACATTTTAGAAGTTCATTCAAATGCTAGATTGATATTATCAAGCTCAGATTTTTTTTAATAGTCCACATATCATAAAAATGCTTGGATAAAAATGACAGTAGCATAGACTCACATAATACCGCATCTGTTAATTACCTAAGCACATCATAACAACACCGGTGACGAATGGCCAACAGTGGGAGCGGCCGGTTGCCATTTCCTCTGCAGCTGCTCCGAGCCATCTGGAGTGATGACCTGTGCATGTCTAGCCCCTGGGTCTGGGGTTGTAATCCTCGGCAGCATCCACGTTGAAGAACGCTTTATTTTCGTCAGGGCATGAAGCCATTCTGATTGGAGGCTCTGACCCCTATGTGAGCCTACAAAACATTCTTTCCCAAGTCCATATTCAAATATGAAATTAAAACAGATGTGCAAAAAGAAAGAAAGATCTGCCACCAAAACAGAGCCTACCCCTCCCCAAAACCACCAGCTTTGGGGAAAACCAGTGTCCACTGTTCCATGTCCTCATCCAAACTCTTAAAAAGAACAGGCTCCCATTCCTCGTGACCCGCAGCTGTTCCAGCGTGCAGAGGAGCACTAGAAGTGCGCAGGGTGGCCTGCACGCCCCGCCTGGGCCACTCCTTGTCCACCCACCTGCGCAGCACCTTCTCCACGTTGGCCCTGTGATAGAGCCTGCACAGCTCCATCAGCCGGCCCACTGTCCTCTGGCTGTTGCGGAACAGGAACTCAGGGTGGGGCTCAAGGCTTCTGCTCAGGAAGCACAGTTCGTCAGAGGACATGTCCCATTTGCTTGCAAAATTCCTCCAGTTTTTCACCGTCGGGTGACATGGATCCAGCTTTATCCTGATCACATCTAGTAAGTCCTGATCATTGAGCAAGTCAGTGATGGTGGCCCGGAGCGAGCAGGAGGAGCAAGTACAGTCTTCTCTACAGGACTGGTCCTTAGTGACACCTGAAAGAGGCTCTCCAGTGCTGTCCGGAAGGCCGTTTTCTTCTCCCTGGTCTTGCTCATCAGGATTTGGCGGGCTGTTCAAAGTGACCGCGTCACATTCTTCAACTTTAGGGAGTCCTGTATCTTGAATGGGATATTTGTTTGACACATGAGAAGATAAAGTGCTGGGGTCCGTGTCTTCCACTGGCTCCTTTGCCGTGTGATCTGCGTGCAGAGGGTCGACGGAGAAGACATGGGGGCGGCTAGAGGGCGGACCAGCGCCCCAGCAGGGTCGGGCGGCCTCCAGGGCCCAGAGGAGAGCGGCACCCTAGGGCCGGACGTCTGGCTGCCCCGCTCGCCAGGAGCAGACTCCGCGCCCCGCTCCAGCGCCGGCGCCACCTCCTCCCGGCCTCTGCGGTCCTTCCTCCCGCTCACTTCCTGCTCTGGCCCAGATTTTTTTCTATTACAACTATGATTAGTTCCATATTTTTATTCTTCTGTATCTCTCTGGAATACAATTATTATTTAGTTAACTCTGCAAATGTTAATTGAACACCCGCCGTGTGCCAAACCCTGTATTAGGAATATGGTGGCAGGGTGGTTAGAACAGTGAACAGTGAGAAAGTGTTGCTTCCTCCATGCTTTTATAAGTTCGACCAACAAAGTGATTCATAACAGTTGAGGAAAAATACAGGATTCTAACTCATAGGAAGATGCACGTTTGTAACACAGGTGTTCATTCTTTATTCTCTGTCTGCCATCTTATTTTGGCAGACAGAGAATATTATATCTTTGTCAATATTCTCTGCATTTTATACTACTCTTCCAAGTTTTTCTTTCTCAGTGTTCTTCAGAGTTTCTAAAGATCCATTTCTGCTGTCTAGCTGCTTCCAGTGAAAACTTCAATTCTACTCCTATTTTGTGTTTTATACATTCTTTTCTTATTATTAAGAAATCTCCCATCTCCTTTTCTCACGACCCTCCCTTTATCTATTCCATATACAGCTACTTTTTCCTTTTCTATTGAGACTATATCTTCAGGAATCTTTTTTTCCCCTCAACTCTAAAAATACTAAGGCGTATTCACATACCATCAAGTTCACCATTATAAATCATAAAATCTGGTAGTTTTTAGTGTTTTCTTAGAGTTGTACCCCCATCATCACCATCTAGATCTAATTCCAGAACATTTTATTTTCTTCACCCCAACAGGAAACCCCACACCTGTGAGCAGTTACCCCCTATTCCCACACCACCCACAATATCTGGAACCCACTCATTTACTTTCTCTCTCTCTCTGGATTTGTCTATTCTAGACATTTTATATACATAGACTCATACAGTAAGTGATCTCTTGTGTCTTATTTTACTAATATAATCTTTTCAAAATTCATCCATATCAACATGGATCAGTATCTCATTCATATTTATAGCCAAATAATATTTCATTAAATGTATATGCCAGAGTTTGTTTCTTTTTATCACTTGAGCAGCATCTGGGTTGTTCCCAATTTGTAACTACTTTGAATAATGATGCTGTCAATATTTGGGGACTGGTTTTTATGTGAACATATATTTCCGTTCTCCTAAATATATACCTAGGAGTGGAATGATCAATCCATTTTTAAGGTTGTTAGAAACTACCAGGATATTTCCACAGCAGTTGCACTATTTTACATTCTAATCAGCAATAATTCTTTGCTCAATTTTGTTGTTTTCTTTTCTCTTTTTAGAATTTTATCCATTCTAGTGGGTGTCAAGTGGTTTCCATTGTAGTGTTGATGTGTGTATTCCTACTAATTAATAATGCGAGCATCTTTGCTTTTTGCCAATTTGTGTATCTTCTTTGTGTATCTTCTATGAATATGAATTTTACAATGAATTCATATTCATTGTAAAATTTTTAATTGGGTATTTATGTTGTTCCACTATAATGATTCTTTATATATTCTAAGCATCAGAACTTTATCAGATATGTGATTTACAAATACTTTCATTCCATGGTTTGTGTTTGCATCTTGTTGATACTGTCTTTTGATTCCCAACCATTTTTAATTTAGATGATGTCAAATTTATATTTTGTGTTTTCTTTGGTTACTTGTGCTTTTGGTGTCATATTTAATTGCCTAATCCAAGATCATGAATGTATATACTTTTTTCTGAGTTTTATAGTTTTAGTTCTTACATTTAGTTTTGTGATGAATTTTTGAGTTAATTTTTGCATATGATGTGAAATAGGGGTTCAGGTCCATCCTTTTGCAAATAGATATCCTGTTGTCCCACATCATTTGCTGCAAAGACTATTTTCTTCCCATGGAGTGGTCTTGGAATCCTGTTGAAATCAGTTGACCATAGTTGTGTGGGTCTGTTTCTGGATTCTGTTCTCTTTCACTGATTTATATATCTATTCTCATGCCAGACTAAATTGTCTCCTTTACTGTAGCTTTGCAGTAAGTTTTGAAATTGGGAAGTGTGAATCCTCCTTTTTCAACATTATTCTATTTTGGGATCCTTGTATTATTATAAGAATTTCAGGATAAGTTTGTCCATTATTGAAGTAAAGGCAGTTGGAATTTTAATAGTTATTGTATTACCCTGAAAATTAATTTGGGCAGTATTATACTCTTAATATATTGATTCTTCAAATCCATGAACAAAGGATATTGTTCCATTTATTTCTATCTTTAATTTCTTCCAGCAATGTTTTGTAGTTTTCAGTTTGCAACTCTTTTTTGGGTAAATGCATTCCTAATTATTTTATTCAATTATAAATGGCCCCAACTTTTTGTTGTAACATTTTAAAATTAGCAAAAAGTTGACATTTTTATAAATTTACATTCTCTCATTTTCCTTTTCCCCAGTTTCTCTCCCATTCTCTTTTATTACTTTGGAAACTTTCTAAATTAAAAAAAAAACTGAATTATAAATCAATATTTTTGATGAATACCTTTATATTATTTGAGGACTGCTAATTTTATAAAGAATTGCTACTCCACATTTCTTTTTTGATACAGGGGCTATTTCCCCTGAACATTATCATTTTGAATGTTGATTATAATCCTTTGGGCATGAAAGACAAGGGTAGTTAATAATAGCTCCAACTGCCAAAACGAAGACAAACTGGTTTTAATCCAATGTCATGCACCTTCTGTCAAGACTAAAATAACAGATAGGAAGCCTTCTGTGGAACTTCTACTGGTGCCATTTAATTATGAGTACAGTATTTTATGGGAACACAAAGGACAAATAAAACATGTTTGGGAAAAAATTTTGTTCACTCATTAATTCATTTAATAAACACATTTTGAAATTCTGTTATTACCAGACATGGTGCCAGTTACTAGGGGTATAAGTTATGAGCAAATAGACCTGGTCCCTACCTGATGAAAGTTATGGGCCAATGGGATTACAGACCATGAACAAATAAACAACACACATATGCATAGATCTCTCTCTCTCTCTCTCTCTCTCTATATATATATATATATATATATATATACATATATATATATACACACACACATATATATATGTATATATATGTATATGTGTATCACATTTATATATAGAGAGAGATGGATAGATACATATGTTATTTTCATGTCTAAAAGTCTCAGAAAACAGAAAGTATTTTCTTAATTCCTTTAGTGGTAAAACCCAACCTGTATTAGTATAAAGACTTATTTATTTAGTTATCCATCCATTCATCCCTCTTGGTGGGAATATTTGTGTTTCACTGTAGAAGTATCAATGTGTTTGATTATAAGCTTCTATCTCATATTCTTGAATATAATTTATGGGCCACATATCATCTTTCTAAATGAAAATAAAAATAGAATAAAAATCCAGATTCTGAAATACATCTGACACCAATAGTTTCAGGTAAAGGTAACAGGAGAGCACACTTGGAATAGGAGATATTTAAGTGACAAGTATTACGTAGGGAACTATCAGGATGCCATGATAGCAAATAGTGAGTCAGTTGGTGGAGGAGCAATTGAATTCATTTCAGCACAATTCCTCTCAAGTTGGAATATATAGGCTGAGACCTGAGAAATGGAAGGATACCAGCCATAGAAGGTTGAGGTGGGAGGACAGGACTGGAAGAGTATTTCCAGCAAAGGGAAAAGAATTGTAAATTCTCTGATGAAGGGAAAGAAGGCCTTAAGTATATGGAATGCAATAACTCTTGCTATTTTTGAAAAGCAGGAAAGAATTTCTTAATTCAACCATAAATGTAAGTCTGTCTGCCCTCCAGCTCTTTAGATGAGCGTGTCCCATTTCCAGATATTAGGTTAAAATATGCAGGCTGAACACAAAGACCCTTCCCTTTCCACAGATGTATTCTGGAATAGAGACTTATCTGAGTGGTTGGAGAAATCTTAGTAGTTTATAAATATGGCACTCTGCCTGCATCTCCTGTCAGTCTCCCTGAAAAGCAGGGAGTGCAACTCCTACTAAAGGTGAGCCTTATAAAAACGACTTGATTAACAGCTGAAATATTCCTTTAGACCAAATTTTGCCACCATATGTTGAAAACTCCCTTCACGGTCCCCATTCTCAGCCCCCTTCCATAAACAAAGGTATTTTATTGAATACTAACAGGACGATTGTTTGTTTTGAATGGAATTCAGACAAGCTGTTCTGATTCCAGAATGAAATAAAAACTAGTCATCAAAAGGGAAACCCTTTTATTCATATATAGAGATAGATGCCAAATGCCACTTCAGTGCACTGCGAAAAACTTTCCTTGCCAGGTATGGACCTCATCCTTGTTAGAGGAACTCACATGGTGATTCCTGTCTGAACCGGGGGTGGGAGGTCAGTGATGAGTGCCTTATCAATGTGCATTAGAGAAAAATCTTGGAACTCTTGAGGTCAGAAAATTGGCAGTTCTCACCAGTGTGAAGTGTATAGGATGGTTTTATTCTGCCCAGATAACTAAAAAAAATTACACAATGTGATGTTGACTAGAATTTTTTTCCTCTTAATTTTTTTTTTATGAATAGAACTTTCTTTGTAATTGCTAGACATTCATAAAAATGCTATCAGAACACAGGAGGAAATTTCTGCCCATCAATCATATTTTGAACTCCCTCAGAAAATGGAAAAAATAAAAAGACTTCAAGGCTGTTTTCACATTTCTGGAAATGTGATAAAATATTTTCCCCCACAAACCCTGCTATCTGAATGTCTGCTCACCCACCACCTACATCGGTGGAATAGAAGAGCTGATAATTGACCAGATGTTTGGCTTTTCATTTGATTGGATGCTTTCAGGTTATTTTCTCCTCAACACACCTGAGGGTTGCAACACACCCCTTCGGTTGGGGTTGTGGGGGTGGCTTTTCAGCTCTAAATGGAGGGAGGGGGTTGGGAAAAGTCCTCAGGTGATTCTGCTGTCCCTGAGGTGACCATCATGTGGCAAAGACCAAGTAGAAATGAGGCGTTTTATGAATGAGCTGTTTCAGTGGCATCACTCTGAAAATGACATCATCAGTTACGATATTTAAGTCATTTTCAAAGATGAAAACTCACTCTGAAAATGACATCATCACTTACAATATTTAAGTCATTTTCAAAGATGTAATGTTAGACTTACATGAACAAACTGAGGGGAACTCATCAATTTTGATAGTGGTGTGAGAATATGGAGATAAAACAGCTACCCCCAACTTATTTTTGTAAAATCAGTTTAGGAATGGGAGAGGAGTGTTTACTAAGAAAAAAAAAATCATGTATTTTCTATATATATATATTTTTAACTTACCTGTTAATTTTTTCAACATTCATTTTGATGAACCTTTCACAGAATATTCTACTTGGTTCTACAAGTTCATATTTTGTAGCCCTAATAGTTGCCAGTTTCTTGGGAATTAAAAAATTTGAATTGTTTTTAAACATCAGTCCAACAAATGCATTTCAGTCTTATGAATTAGAAACTAATCAAAGTCAGTTTTAAATTTGAGAAGTTAGTTTCTTTTTTTAGGTGTTTTTGTTTTTTATTTGAGCCATTTCATAAGTAATCTTCTACTTCCCAGTTTGGTGTGTTTGTATAAGTACATGTTATGTACATGTATCGAAATGCCCACAATATGCAGACACACACAATTTAACTATACTAACCCAGAGATTAATGTCCAGAATTAGGTGACTAATATGCCACATGAACTTGACCATTTAATTAATATCAAAAGTTCAAACATAAAATAAAAGAACTCTTACCCTCACTTTAACATATAATTTACCTAGACAATTAAGAAAGATGGAATCACAGAAGTATAATATGCTTATAACTCTGTTTCCTTCACCTTGATTGATTGTTTTGTTCCTGACCAGGCCTGGGTGGATTCCCAGTTTCTGAGTTTCCACTATATATACATCCAAAAAAAAAAAAAAAAAAAAAAAAAAAAAGGTCATAGCCGTATCTATCGGGCTTAAAAGAATTGTCAAGCTCCAAAAGTGACCTTGATACTGTCCATTTTCAAAATCTACCTGCAAGTTCTAGTGATAGGCACAATTCTGTTTTATGCCCAATTACAAGGACAGACATTTTCCAAATATTATTCCTAAGTAAAGACATAGTTTAAACTCAAGGCCTTAGGACCTTTCCCTTATTTGAGGTGTTTACTTTCAAGTTACTTCATTTTGGAAAAGTAACATATTATTTAGGAGGAAAACTTGAACAGCCCTAAATGACCTCAATTAAGATTGCTGATGAAAATGACTTAAGAAAGAAAAAGAATCTCAGTAATAATAATACAACACAGTCTAAAAGCAATTATCTGAGAGTATATACCACAATTACACGTACAGGCTGCTATTGTACTCTAGTCTTTTAAAAATCACTTTAAAACAATACCAGGAAAAACCACACTGTGAAGAATACAAATATACACATATAGGATGAATAGAAAACCAAAAGTCATCGAAATAAAATGCAAATAAGCATTATGACTTAGTACACTATCAATTTAAAGATGTTTTATCTTACACAGCTTTGAAGAAAATTCAAGGAAAGCTTCTGTAAGGGTCTTTGATGACAAGTCAGTCTCAATGGCAATGGAGACACTGATGTCAAAGATTCTAGGGAAGAGTTTGAATAAGACTGGGTAAAATGCAAGAGTGGACAAAGTATTATGCTATGTATATATGAATCTCTAGCATAAATCATATAAACAGACATTTGATCATTGCAAATGTATCTCAAAAATAATTACTGAATGTCAATAATTGTTTTTTTTTAATTCTTTTTTTATGGTGCTGGGGATTCAACCCAGGGCCTTGCACATGCTAGGCTAGCACCTTTTTAAAATCTTAATGAGAGAAATTTCTTGCCTTATGCGGCACATAAGGTATTATGTTTACACATTTAAACCTCAGAATTAAGTATGCTACAGTGTACCCAACTCAGGTAAGTTATTCTTTCATGATTTTAAAAAAAATCACAATTGCTTATTTCATGTTAATTATAACAGTGAAGCTGTATCTTTGTTTTCTTTTATCTTTGCAAGAGTTCTCTGTAGTCAGAAGATAATGTATTGGCTGCTTGAAATGCTATTGTTTATAATATGAAATTGTTCCAGGAGTAGGGTAGCCAGATTTAGCAAACAAAATAAAGTGTACTGTACTTTATGTATATAAAAATACCTGCCGTTTATCTGAAATTCAAATTTAACCAGGTGCCCTGTATTTTATCTGGCAATCCTTTTCTGGAGTGAATTCAGAATTTACTTTTTTTCACATTTAAAAGGAAGGAGTGGGGGAAACTGTTTGTGGGGTTTTCAATGTGCTACCTGGGGGAATAAATTTATTTGCTCAATTCCCAAACATTGAAAAAATGGGAAGAAGCCCAGCCCATTATGTTGACGCTACTTACTAGCTCCTATCCAGAATAAGCTCTCTCCTGTCTTCATGTTGTCTGCTCTCACACGCTGGCATATATATGTTTTACTCTCATTCTGTAGAGCTATTTCAGACAGAAATTGCATGAAGGATGCCATATCCAGCAGCGCAACGTGGTGCAGGATGCTGGAAAGAATGGTTTGCGGGCCTGCACGTTATTCTAATGGTGGGAAATACACGGCATATCAGGGAAACATCCCTCCGAGGTGTATTCCAAAGGCATATAAAGAAATCATAAAATTTGAAATTCTTCTTATCTTCTTCCCAGCCTTCAAGAAAATGGTTTTTAAAAAGGGCAACACGTGGGACCCGGTGTTATTCCTGCATGACATTAGCACCCATTACTGTTCCGCATACATTATAAACATTACACAGGGGCATCATGAACCCTGCAGTGAAAATTTTCATAAGGCACCTTTTTGTGTATTTAATGGTCAGCTTGTTATTCTCTCTTAGAAGTGCCTCAGAAATCCACTTCCCTATTTATCAGTTGTCTTTTCCTTATTGATTTTTAGATATACTGGATGCAAGTCCTTTGTTGAAGTGTCACAAATCTGTTCTGTGGCTTACATTTTTACTCTGATCATTAGTGCCATTTGATGAACAGAAAATGTTAGTTTTCATGTAGTGAAATTTATCCACCTTTTTCTTTATGCTGGCACTTTTAAAAATTTATTTTTTCTTGTTAAAAAAGACGTTTTTCCACTCTGACAGAGACATTGTCTTATGTAGTCTTCTCAGAACCTTACTGTGCTGCCTTTCACATTTAGATCTTGAACCCATCTGAACGTGATCCATGTGTATCATACAATCCAGCACTTGTCATTAGAAAGATGATTTGTTCCCCTCTTAAGACAGAGGTCCTGGTTCAAGACTTTCTGTGATGTTTCATCATCTATCTTTGTGTCGGTGTGATGCTGTTTGAATCATTTTAACTCTATAACACATCTTAAATTCTGTTTGAGCCAGGTTCCCCCTCGCTCTTCAACATTATCTTGTCTCTTGTTCTTTTTCATTTCCACATAAATTTTAGAATCAGCATGTCAATTGTCAAGACAAGTTTGGATTTTTAATATGATTGTATGGGATTTATAGTTAAATTGTGGGGGGAATGCTTTTGCAATATGACTTTTCCCAATTGAGGAACATGGAATATTCCATTTATTTAGGTCCTCTACAATTTTTCTCATGTTTTATAGTTTTCTATATATAGGCTTTATATACCTTTCATTAGATTTATGCCTAGAAACACATTTTTTTTTGTTTCTGAGGAAAATTATTTTATATACATATATATTTTTAAATTGGTTACCTATGAGCTGGGCATGGTGGTGCATGCCTGTAATATTTCCTAACGTCTCTTCGATGGATCTCAGTCCTGGTAGCACCTTAGGATGACTTGGGGAATTTTAATAAAAGACAGTGATCCCCAAACCCAGGGCATGGGGCTGGGTATTAGTGTTTTTGAAAATCCCCTCAGGTGATGTCAGTGTACAGTGAGGGCCAGAACCACCTAACTAGTGATATGCCAATCCATATCACACACTCAACTACCTTCCCTTGCCCTCATTCCTAACTACTTATCTGACCTTTTTGGTCCCATTTGCAAATATACAAGCAAATATCTGCATTATATGTAGAACAGATTAATAGAATAAGGAGTCTGTATGGTGAAAACCAAAGTACTTCCTTTTTCAGAGGCTATTACATTTTGTGATATATAGGTTGTATCCCCCAAAAGCTTATGTGTGAGACAATGCAAGAAAGTTTAGAGGTGAACTAATTGGGTTATGAGAGTCTTAACCTAATCAGTGCATTAATCCCCTAATAGGGATTATGTGGGAGGTACCTGTAGGCAGGAAGGGTGTGGTTGGAGGAGGTGGGTGCCTGAGGGTGTGCCCTTGGTGTTCATAGTCTGTCTGTGGTGAGAGGAGGGTCTCTCTCTCTCTTTCTCTCTCTCTCTCTCTCTCTTTCTCTCTCTCTCTGCTTCCTGGTGCCATGTTCTGAGCCACTTTCCTTCACCACCCTTTTCCATTTTCCACCATGATGTTCTGAATGAATGAAATTGACCATCTATGAACCTCTGAAACTGTGAGCCTCAAAATAAACTTTTCCTTCTCTAATTGTTCTTATCAGGTCTTTTGGTTACAGAGGCAAAACAAAACAAAACAAAAAACAAAAAACTGACTAAACCAGGCAATGCTGTTTTGTTTGTTTCTTCTATGCAGTGGGCAACCCTGAAGAGTCCGAATGTGCTGTTTGACTTTCAGATGTACAAAGACTACCAAGTGAAACTTTCCCCTTTTTCTTTCACATTTCACAGACTGCCTGAGACCTCTAGCATCTTCTAATGGCTACGTGAACATCTCTGAGTTCCAGACCTCCTTCCCAGCGGGGACTGTGATCTCCTATCGCTGCTTCCCTGGATTTAAACTCGAGGGGTCCGAGTATCTCGAGTGCTTGCACAACCTGATCTGGTCATCCAGCCCACCCTGGTGCCTTGCTCTGGAAGGTAGCACATCTTAGCCTTTTAGAAGTTGCATTTCGGATTATCTCCCACATTTAGGTGGGAGATGGAGAGCTGCAAATGATGGCCAGCAATAACCTTTGTTCCCCCAGTCCACTTTTCTTGCCTCTGTCCATGGCAGAGATCACCTGCCATTAAACTATACTTACGCTTAGACGTAAAACTTGTTTCACCCATCCTCAGGCTCGAAGGGGAAGAGAGTGGGTAAAAGAAAAAGTTAAAGGTTAAACTGCAGAATATTGCAAAGTTAAATGAAATGTCTTCAAAAATTAATTTTCTCTGCATCAAATGAAAACACATTGCATTATGGCATCATTAATCTCACCCCTCCGTTTATTGTTGTGTCAATGTTTCCTCCATATTTCCATGCATTTTATAGCTTAGCTATAAATGTTTTTCTGCAAGCACATCCTTGAAAGCCTGAAAGCAAGAGCTCTTTCTTCCTTGTTTATTAAGTCTTTATGATTACAGAGTGCAGATCACTAAAGACCACTAATCAGAGGTATGAGATAGTGAGGAGGAAGGGCATCGGCTGCCAGGATCAAGGCAGTGTCATGGGATGGAGTCCATAAAATCTTGTGCTGGACAAGTTGGACATACTAGTTCAGCCCTCGCTTTAACACCCATCCTGAAATTATGCCTGATGTGATTCTTGGTATCTGAGTAAGTGGGTTGGAGGAGACCTCTATGGAGAAAGAAAAAAAAAAGAAAAGGAAACCTCCCATCAAGAACCCTTCTAAACCTGTTTGGAACCCTGGTTGGAAAAGAAACAACAGAATGTGGAAGCGTGCCAGTTCTTACAGGTTTCCAGCAGCTCTACAGTGTGCAGCTCTGTGGGAGGAGGTGAGGGTGGGATGTATGTCTGGAGAGTGATGCTCAGAGGAATCAGAGAAGGCATTTATTCCTACAGGGAAGGATGGACTGGGAGCTCGGAGCCTCCTTGGAGAAACATGGAGAGAGTGGTGGAAGGCAGGTAGAATGTCAGACTTGGGCCATTTTTTTTGCCATATTCCTAGTCTAGTCATTAGAGCCCCTGCTTCCCTCACCTCCCACCTCTCCCAGCTCCTCTAGTGGACTGGCACCAAGGGTAGAGGTGTTAGATAAAATACAAGACACCCAGTTAAATTTGAATTTCAGATAAATAATAAATAATTTTTAATAGGAGCATGTCCAAAAATGTTGCATGGAACTTAAGGTTAAAAAAAAAAATCCTGCTTCGGCTTATCTGCAATTCAAATACAACTGAATGTCTTGTACTTCCATCTGCTGAATCCGGCATCCTCACCTCAAGAGACAAGGTCATCCCCTTTGTTACAGGTGGACTAGCCTTTCTCTTGTCTGGCCACTGCTGGTGGGTCACGGTAGGCACATGAAGAAAGGGGCCTGTCTCCTAGTTCCTGGAGGCTTTTCCCTGCCCAGATGACCAGGGATAGAGAAGCAGTTTAAAGACAATATTGTTATGACTTTTTCTATTTGATATGCCCATTTTAATTTTTTTTTTCAAATTTGGTTTAAATGTGTTTCAAGCAGTCAGATTTTGATAAGATTCATTTGGGGACTTGGAAAGCAGTTTTTATTGAGCCTAGAGAATATGATATGGATAGGCATAAAACAAAATCTAACTTCAAGAGGCAATGACCTAAGGCTATAAACAGGGAGCTGTGAGCAGCTTCTGTTGAAAATGAGTCTGCTTGCTTAACACGTGCCCTTTTCCACTGTAGCCTCAGCTCTGGCTACAAAAAGTGCTGAAAACCCAATCTGACATCACCTGTGCCAGGAAGGCCACTTGAATGTCTTTTTCCCTCAGATTGTTTTTTTTTTTTTATTGTAAACAAATGGGATACATGTTGTTTCTCTGTTTGTACATAGAGTAAAGGCATACCATTTGTGTAATCATAAATTTACATAGGGTAATGTTGGTTGATTCATTCTGTTATTTTTTCCCTTCCCCCCACCCCTCCCATCCCTCTTTTCTCTCTATACAGTCCTTCCTTCCCCCATTCTTGCCCCCCTCTTTAACCCTAACTATAACCCTGAAACTAACCTCTCCCACGCCCCATTACATATCATCATCCACTTATCAGCGAGATCATTCTTCCTTTGGTTTTTTGAGATTGGCTTATCTCACTTAGCATGATATTCTCCAATTTCATCCATTTGCCTGCAAATGCCATAATTTTATCATCCTTTATAGCTGAGTAATATTCCATTGTATATATATGCCACAGTTTCTTTATCCATTCATCAACTGAAGGGCATCTAGGTTGGTTCCATAATCTGGCTATGGTGAATTGAGCAGCAATGAACATTGATGTGGCTGTATCTCTGTAGTATACTGATTCTAAGTCCTTTGGGTATAGGCCAAGGAGTGGGATAGCTGGGTCAAATGGTAGTTCCACTCCAAGTTTTCTAAGGAATCTCCATACTGCTTTCCAGAGTGGCTGCACTAATTTGCAACCCCATCAGCAATGTATGAGTGTACCTTTTTCCCCACATCCTCGCCAACACCTGTGGTTGCTTGTATTCTTGATAATCGCCATTCTAATTGGGGTGAGATGGAATCTTAGAGTGGTTTTGATTTGCATTTCTCTTATTACTAGAGATGTTGAACATTTTTCCGTATGTTTGTTGATTGCTTGTAGGTCTTCTTCTGTGAAGTGTCTGTTCATTTCCTTAGACCATTTGTCGATTGGGTTATTTGTAGTCTTGGTGTTGAGTTTTTTGAGTTCTTCATAGATTCTGGAGATTAGTGCTCTATCTGAAGTATGATTGGCAAAGATTTTCTCCCACTCTGTAGGCTCTTTCTTCGCATTGCTGATAGTTTCCTTTGCTGAGAGAAAGCTTTTTAGTTTGAATCTATCCCAGTTGTTGATTCTTGCTTTTATTTCTTGTGCTATGGGAGTCCTGTTGAGGATGTCTGATCCTAAGCCGACATGTTGAAGATCTGGACCTACTTTCTCTTCTGTAAGATGCAGGGTCTCTGGTCTGATTCCGAGGTCCTTAATCCATTTTGAGTTTAGTTTCGTGCACGGTGAGAGATATGGGTTTAGTTTCATTCTGTTGCATATGGATTTCCAATTTTCCCAGCACCATTTTTGAAGAGGCTATCTTTTCTCCATTGCATATTTTTGGATGCTTTGTCTAGTATGAGAAAATTATATTTATTTGGGTTTGTTTCCGTGTCCTCTATTCTGTACCATTGATCTACCTGTCTATTTTGGTACCAATACCATGCCGTTTTTGTTACTATTGCTTTGTAGTATAGTTGAAGTTCTGGTATTGCAATACCCTCTGCTTCATTTTTCCTGAGAAGCATTGCTTTAGCTATTCTGGGTTTCTTATTCTTCCAGATGAATTTCATGATTGCTTGTTCTATTTCTGTAAGGTACGTCATTCGGATTTTAATTGGAATTGCATTGAATCTGTATAGCACTTTTGGTAGTATGGCCATTTTGACAATATTAATTCTGCCTATCCAGGAACATGGGAGATCTTTCCATCTTCTAAGGTGTTCTTTAATTTCTTTCTTTAGTGTTCTGTAGTTCTCATTGTAGAGGTCTTTCACCTCTTATGTGAGATTGATTTCCAAGTATTTTATTTTTTTTTGAGGCTATTGTGAATGGGGTAGTTTTCCTAACTTCTCTTTCTGAAGATTGATCACTTATGTATAAAAATGCATTAGATTCATGAGCATTGATCTTATATCCCACTACTTTACTAAATTCACTTATGAGTTCTAAGAGTTTTCTGGTGGAATTTCCTGGTTCCTCTAAGTATATTATCATATCATCAGCAAATAGGGATAGTTTGAGTTCTTCTTTTCCTATTCGTATCCCTTTAATTTCTTTAGTTTGTCTAATTGCTCTGGCTAGAGTTTCAAGGACGATATTGAATAGGAATGGTGAAAGAGGGCATCCCTGCCTTGTTCCAGATTTTAGCGGGAATGCTTTCAGTTTTTCACCATTTAGAATGATATTAGCCATGGGTTTAGCGTAGATGGCCTTTACAATGTTAAGGAATGTTCCCACTATCCCTATTTTTTCTAGTGTTTTGAGCATGAAGGTGTGCTGTATTTTATCAAATGCTTTTTCTGCATCTATTGAAATAATCATGTGATTCTTAACTTTAAATCTGTTGATATGGTGAATTACATTTATTGATTTCCTGATGTTGAACCAACCTTGCATCCCTGGGATGAAACCCACTTGATCATGGTGCACTTTTTAATATATTTTTGAATGTGATTTGCTAAAATTTTGTTAAGAATTTTTGCGTCGATGTTCATTAAGTATATTGGTTGGAAATTTTCTTTCCTTGATGTCTCTGTCTGGTTTAGGTATCAGGGTGATATTGGCTTCATAGAATGAGTTTGGGAGAGTTCCCTCCTCTTCTATTTCATGGAATACTTTGAAAAGTATTGGAATGAGCTCTTCTTTAATGGTTTTGTAGAACTCGACTGAGAACCCACCAGGTCCTGGACTTTTCTTTGTTGGTAGGCTTTTGATGACGTCTTCTATTTCATTTCTTGAAATTGGTCTATTTAAATTGTGTATGTCCTCCTCGTTTAGTTTAGGCAATTCATATGTCTCTAGAAACTTGTTGATATCTTCGAAATTTTCTATTTTGTTGGAGTATAGATTTTCAAAATAGCTTCTAATTATGTTTTGTATTTCAATCGTGCCTGTTGTGATATTTCCTTGTTCATTCCGAATTTTGGTGATTTGGGTTTTCTCTCATCTTCTCTTTGTTAGTTTGGCTAAAGGTTTATCAATTTTGTTTATTTTTTCAAAGAACCAACTATTTATTTTGTCAACTTCTTGTATTGTTTCTTTTGTTTCAATTTCGTTGATTTCAGCTCTGAGTTTAACTATTTCCTGTCTTCTACTACTTTTGGTGTTGGTCTGTCCTTCTTTTTCTAGGGCTTTGAGCTGTAGTGTTAGGTCGTTTATTTGTTGAGTTTTACTTCTTTTATTGAATGCACTCCATGAAATAAATTTTCCTCTAAGTACTGCTTTCATAGTGTCCCAGGGATTTTGATATGAGGTTTCTTTGTTCTCATTTACCTCTAAGAATTTTTTAATTTCCTTCCTAATATCTTCTGTTATCCATTCATCATATAATAGCATATTGTTTAATCTCCAGTGTTAGAGTAATTTCTGTTTTTTACTCTTTCATTTATTTCTAATTTCAATCCATTATGATCTGATAGAATACAAGGTAGTGTCTCTATCTTCTTGTATTTGCTAACATTAGCAAATACATTTGTGGAATAATATATGGTCTATTTTAGAGAAGGATCCATGTGCTGCTGAGAAGAAAGTGTATTCACTCTTCGTTGGATGGTATATTCTATAAATGTCTGTTAAGTCTAAATTATTGATTGTGTTATTGAGTTCTATGGTTTCTTTGTTCAATGTTTGTTTGGAAGATCTGTGCAGTGGTGAGAGAGGCATGTTAAAATCACCTAGTATTATTGTATTATGGTCTATTTGGTTTCTGAGATTGAGAAGGATTTGTTTGACATACGTGGGTGAACCACTGTTTGGGGCATAGATATTTATGATTGTTATGTCTTGCTGATTTATGGCTTCCCTTAAGCAGTATGAAATGTCCTTCTTATCCCTTCTGACTAACTTTGGCTTGAAGTCCACATTATCTGAAATGAGGATGGATACCCCACCTTTTTTGCTGGGTCCATATGCATGGTATGTTTTTTCACATCCTTTCACCGTTAGTCTATGGGTATCTCTTTCTATGAGATGAGTCTCTTGCTGGCAACATATTGTTGGATCTTTCTTTTTTGTCAATCTGCCAGTCTATGTCTTTTGATTGATGAATTCAGGTCATTAATATTCAGGGTTATTATTAAGATATGATTTGTATTCCCGGTCATTTGACTCATTTTATTCATTTATTTGTTTATTTTTTACACGACTTGGTTCCTCCTTTTTTTGACAGTTCCTTTAGGATGGCTCCTCCCTTTGCTGATTTGCTTCTTTGTTTTTCATCTCTTCCTCATGGAATATTTTGCTGAGAATGTTCTGTAATGCTGGCTTTCTTTTTGTATATTCTTTTAGCTTTTGTTTATCATGGAAGGATTTTCTTTCATCGTCAAATCTGAAGGTAAGTTTTACTGGGTATAAGGTCTTGGTTGGCATCCATTTTCTTTTAGGGCTTGAAAAATGTTATTCCAGGCCCTTCTAGCTTTTAAGGTCTGGATTGAAAAATCTGCTAATATCCGTATTGGTTTCCCCCTGAATGTAATTTGGTTCTTTTCTCTCTCAGCCTTTAAAATTCTGTCTTTATTTTGTATGTTAGGTATTTTCATTATAATGTGCCTTGGTGTGGGTCTGTTATAATTTTGTGTATTTGGTGTCCTATAAGCCTCTTGAACTTGATTTTCCATTTCATTCTTCAGATTTGGGAAATTTCCTGAAATTATTTCATTGAATAGATTATTCATTCCTTTGGTTTGTTTCTCTAAGCCTTCCTCAATCTCAATAATTCTCACATTTGTCCTTTTCATGATATCCCATAGTTCTTGGAGATTCTGTTCATGATTTCTTACCATCTTCTCTGTTTGTTCAACTTTGTTTTCAAGGTTAAATATTTTGTCTTCAATCTCTGAGGTTCTGTCTTCCAGGTGTTCTATCCTATTGGTTGTGCTTTCTATGGAGTTCTTAATTTGGTTTATTGTTTCCTTCATTTCAAGGATTTCTGTTTTTTTTTTTCAATATCTCTAACTCTTTATTGAAATGATCTTTTGCTTCCTGTATTTGCTCTTTTAACTGTCGATTGGTGCATTCATTCAATGCCTGCATTTGCTCTTTCATTTCATCATTTGCTTCCCTTATCATGTTAATTATGTACATTTTGAACTCCCTTTCTGACATTTCTTCTGCCATGCTGTCATTGGATTTTATTGATGTAACATCCAGATTTGTTTGAGGCATTTTCTTCCCTTGCTGAGATGTTGCAGATTTCCTCTATTGACTTATAATGTCCCTGAAGATTGCTAGTGTATCCCCTCTTATCCTTCAGCAGCCTGAAGTCTTGGAGGAAGTTGATA